>NC_091646.1:100734544-101034544 GCF_027580195.1 Bos mutus
ACATGAAAGATGCTCAACATCACTCATTATCAGAAAATGCAAATCAAAACCACTATGAGTACCATTTCACCAGTCAGAATGGCTGCGATCCAAAATCTACAAATAATAAATGCTGGAGAGGGTGTGGAGAAAGGAACCCTCTTACACTGTTGGTGGGAATGCAAACTAGTACAGCCACTATGGAGAACAGTGTGGAGATTCCTTAAAAAACTGGAAATAGAACTGCCTTATGATCCAGCAATCCCACTGCTGGGCATACACACTGAGAAACCAGAAGGGAAAGAGACACGTGTACCCCAATGTTCATCATGGCACTGTTTATAATAGCCAGGACATGGAAGCAACCTAGATGTCCATCAGCAGATGAATGGATAAGAAAGCTGTGGTACATATACACAATGGAGTATTACTCAGCCATTAAAAAGAATACATTTGAATCAGTTCTAATGAGGTGGATGAAACTGGAGCCTATTATACAGAGTGAAGTAAGCCAGAAGAAAAAACACCAATACAGTATACTAATGCATATATATGGAATTTAGAAAGATGGTAACAATAACCCTGTATGCAGAGACAGCAAAAGAGACACTGATGTATAGAACAGTCTTATGGACTCTGTGGGAGAGGGAGAGGGTGGGAAGATTTGGGAGAATGGCATTGAAACATGTAAAAATATCATGTATGAAACGAGTTGCCAGTCCAGGTTCAATGCGATACTGGATGCTTGGGGCTGGTGCACTGGGACGACCCAGAGGATGGTATGGGGGGAGGAGGAGGAGGAGGTTCAGGATTCTGTTGGTGAACATCTAGGTTGCTTCCATGTCCTAGCAATTGTAAATGGTGCTGTAATGAATATTGGGGACATATGTACCACATCTTCTTTATCAGTTCATCTGTCAGTGGACCTTTAGGTAGCTTCCATGTCCTGGCTATTATCAACAGTGCTGCAGTGAACATTGGGGTGCGTGTATCCTTTCAAACCATGTTTTTCTCTGGGTATATGCCCAGGAGTGGGATTGCTGGACCCTATGGTAGCTCTATTTTTAGTTCTTAAAGGAAACTCCATACTGTTCCCTATAGTGGCTGTACCAGTTGACAGTCCCACCAGCAGTGTCATAGGGTTCCCTTTTCTCCACACCCTCTCCAGCATTTATTGTTTATAGACTTTTTGATTGATAACGGCCATTCTGACTGGTGTGAGGGGATATCATACCAGAGTTTTGTTGTAGTATAATGTACATTTTATAAACTGTACCTATTTAAAGTCTACTATTTGATGAATTTCGACATGATGAATTTATACCCAAGAAACTGTCACCACAGTCAAGGATGAGCATAGCCATCACCTCCAAAAGTTTTTTCTCTTTCCCTTTTGTAATCCCTCCCTCTGGCTCCTTCCCATTCTTAAACCACCACTGATCAGCTTTCTGTTATAATTTGTATTTTATAGAATTGTATGCTTTTTTCTTGTTTCATCCAATATGATTACTTTGATATTCATCCGTATTATTGCATGTGCCAATGGTTCATTTCTTTTTATTGCTGATTAGTATTCTATTCTATGAATATATCAGTTTTTTAAACCCATTCACTAGTCGATGGATATTTGCCTTGTTTCTATTTTTGGCTGTTATGAATAATGCTATGAATATTTTAATAAAAGTTGTTGTGTGGACATATGTCTTCATGCCTCTTAATGTCACATTGATAACATGAAATTGGCCATAATGAGAGTATTTACACCATGGAAATTGACAGATACTACAAATTCAATGCTTTTCCTCCAGAGATCCAACTGTTAAACATTTACATTACAGCCTTAGATATACCTTAGATTCGGAATTACTGAACCAAAGTCTACATACTGTAAAAAAGCCTATATTATTAAGAAAAATTTTCCAAAAAGGGTGTCACTTTCTTCTTTATTTAAATATGTATATCCTTTATTTATGCTATTTCAAAATGTCCAACTTCCTGTAAGTAAAAAGAAAATAACAAAGCCTAAGAGTCTCATCTTTCCCCAGGGTGATAATGCCATTTTTTTTTCTCATTGTAGTAAAGAGGAAGAACTTCTGAGTATTTCCAGAAGATTTAAAAAACATTTCTAGGCAGGTGCATGTATATGCAGGGAAAAGAGGATAGTTTTAAAAAATCAGGCCATAAAGATGACATAATCAAAGGGAGAGAGGGGGAAAAGGAAACATGAGACATTCTTGTTCCTCCAGTACATAAAGGCTTCTAAGTCACTGTTTATAAAGATATATATGTTCATGTAGTTATAACCCACTGAACATGGTGCATCTCTGCTTTACTCATTTAATATTATTTCAGATCATATTTCCACAAATGAATGTGATCTTCATCATTTTTATTTGAACTACTTCATAATATTCTGTTCTTATTATTCCCCTATTGTTGAGCATTTGGGTTGTTTCAGCATTATAAATAGAATGTCTTCCTGCAAATTGCTTCTTTCTCCTTGTAAATTATTTCCTTGCTGTGGCTTCTATAAGTTCTCTTTCCACATGTCCGTTACTTGTTCGTTTTGTTCTATATGTTGTTGTTGCTAGGTCACTAAGTCATGTCCAACTCTTTGCGACCCCATGGACTGTAGCACACCAGGTTCCTCTGTCCTCCACTTTCTCCCGGAGTTTGCTCAAATTCATGTCCCATTGAGTCAGTGATACTATATCTAACCATCTCATCCTTTGCCACCCGCTTCTGTTTTTGCCTTCAATCTTTCCCACATCAGGGTCTTTTCCAGTGATTTGGCTGATCACATCAGGTGGCCAAAGTATTGGAGCTTCAGCATCAGTCCTTTCAATGAATATTCAGGGTTGATTTGTTTTAGGATTGACTGGTTTGATCTCCTTGCAGTCGAAGGAACTCTTAAAGAGTCTTCTCCAGCACCCCAATTCAAAAGCACCAATTCTTCAGCAGTCAGCCTTCTTTATGGTCCAACTGTCACATCCATACTTGACTACTGGACAAACCATGCATGCATGCTAAGTCGCTTGTCATGCCCGACTCTTTGCGACCCTATGGACTGTAGCCCACCAGGCTCCTCTGTTCATGCGGATTCTCTAGACGAATACTGGAGTGGGTTGCCATTTCCTACTCCATTGGATCTTCCCGACCCAGGGAACAAACCCACATCTCTTGTGTCTCCTACAATGGCAGATGGGTTCTTTACAACTGGAGCCACCTATACAATTCAGTTCAGTTCAGTTGCTCAGTCATGTCCAACTCTTTGTGACCTCATGGACTTCAGCACGTGAGGCTTCCCTGTCCACCACCAACTCCCTAAGTCTACTCAAACTCATGTCCATTGTGTCAGTGATGCCATCCAACCATCTCATCCTTTGTCGTCCCCTTCTCCTCCTGCCCTCAATCTTTCCCAGCATCAGGGTCTTTTCCAATGAGTCTGTTCTTCGCATCAGGTAGCCAAAGTATTGGAGTTTCAGCTTCAGCATCAGTCCTTCCAATGAATATTCAGGACTGATTTCCTTTACTATATATATGTGCTATACAGTAGTTTCTCATTAATTACTATGGCTGGAAGAAGCACAAGCTGGAATCAAGATTGCCAGGAGAAATATCAATAACCTCAAATACGCAGATGACACCACCCTTATGGCAGAAAGTGAAGAGGAACTAAAAAGCCTCTTGATAAAAGTGAAAGAGGAGAGTGAAAAAGTTGGCTTAAAGCTCAACATTCAGAAAACAAAGATCATCGCATCTGGTCCCATCACTTCATGGGAAATAGATGGGGAATCAGTGGAAACAGTGTCAGACTTTATTTGGGGGGCTCCAAAATCACTGTAGATGGTGATTGCAGCCATGAAATTAAAAGACACTTACTCCTTGGAAGGAAAGTTATTACCAACCTAGATAGCATATTGAAAAGCAGAGACATTACTTTGCCAACAAAGGTCTGTCTAGTCAAGGCTATGGTTTTTCCTGTGGTCATGTATGGATGTGAGAGTTGGGACTGTGAAGAAGGCTGAGTGCCGAAGAATTGATGCTTTTGAACTGTGGTGTTGGAGAAGACTCTTGAGAGTCCCTTGGATTGCAAGGAGATCCAACCAGTCCATTCTAAAGGAGATCAGTCCTGGGATTTCTTTGGAAGGAATGATGCTGAAGCTGAAACTCCAGTACTTTGGCCACCTCATGCGAAGAGTTGACTCATTGGAAAAGACTCTGATGCTGGGAGGGATTGGGGGCAGGAGGAGAAGGGGACAACAGAGGATAAGATGGCTGGATGGCATCACCAACTCGATGGACATGAGTCTGAGTGAACTCCAGGAGTTGGTGATGGACAGGGAGGCCTGGCGTGCTGTGATTCATGGGGTCGCAAAGAGTCGGACACGACTGAGTGAGTGAACTGAACTGAATAGTGTATGTACATCAGTCCCAATCTTCCAATTAATCCCACCTCCCACCTTTCTCTCTTGGTATCCATACGTTTGTTCTCTATGTCTGTGTCTCTATTTCTGCTTTACAAATAAGATCATCTATACCATTTTTCTAGATGCCACATGTATGCCTTAATACATGATATTTGTTTTTCTCTTTCTGACTTCACTGTGTATGATAGTCTCTAGGTCCATCCATGTATCTACAAATGACCCTATTTCATTTCTTTTTACAGCTAAGTAATATTCCATCATATATATACACCACATCTTCTTCATCCATTCCTCTGGACCATGTTTTTTCCTTTTGTTAGTTTCCCATTGCTTGTAATGTAGGTGCTTAAAATGTATTTGTTGATCTGTTGATCTTTATTTTACTTTCTTTTCTTTCTTTCTTCAAGTCTCATTTGACACTCATTCCCTAAGGAATTAATATATGAACAATCCTTTTGTGTCCTACTCTAAACCTGCTGGTCTTGCTGTAGTTAGATAATTCCTAACCCTGAACTAAACCTCTTTTTTGCATGACACCCTGTCTGCTATAATCATGAGGCAAAGGTTAAGGCTAGTCAGTACCTCCCTCAGAAATGACTTAATTACACGTAATACAAAGTTTAAAGAATTAAATTAGATCAACCTGCAAAATGATCTTTCTAACTCTTCCAAACACCAAGCTTGTACTTCATGTGGGTGTGTCTGAGGTCAGGTTACCCGGAAATAGGAGCAACGCGTAGGAAGTTCATGGAGACCAGTACTGTAGGGAGCTAGACCTGTGGGGAGCTGCACATGGGGCCAGGGCTGAGGAAAAAGTTGAACTGGCATGTAGACCCTCTCAGCCAACCCCATGGGGAGCTCTAGAGCAGGGGTGGCCCTTCTGAGAACAGGGGCCTGATACCCACTGCTCACTGGCCAGTGGTTGAGCACAGGCTGTACCCAGGAAGGGCACATTGCTTAGGATGGGAAAGCAACTCAACTGTGGGTAATTCCCAGGAAGTGACTGAGCAGAGCACCAGCACCAGTGAGCACTGCCAGCAGCCAGCAGGGTACATCCTTCAATTCAGAAGCAGGGATTCTGGGCTGACACCAGAGCCCCCACCACAGGGTGGGGGTGGGGGAGTCATCTCAGAGTGGAGTGCCAGGAAAATAGACACAGAGCCACGTGACCATCCCCATGCAAGTAAATTCCTATTGTTACCCAGGAGCCCTGAAGTTCAGAGGAAGTAATGACTGAAACAGCCCAAGTTTGTGTGGTCTCAGGGTGTTTCTAAAAGAAGCACAGCCACCACCACCATCCCTGTCCTTCGAGGTGTTCCCCCCACAGTTGTTTCCTCATTTTGAAGCCCCCAGAGACAGGGAGGCAGGAAGCTGTTATGATAAAACTGGGAAGCCTGGCCTCAAGACTCAAGAACCGTCTCAGGACCTCCAAAGATGCCCCAAGGTTGGGGATGGGCCTGTGTAATTCTTAGAAACCGCTCCCTCACCAAACTGCCAGTCATAGAAGAGTTTCAAAGGCAGCAGTGGACATGAATCCAATTACTCAAGCTTATTTACAAGGCTGAATTAGCTCATGTCTGCAAAGCACTTTGAGCAATTTGGATAGACTTCCTAAATTGTTTACCTAAAGTATTACCTCACCCTTAAGTCAATTTCCTAGAGGTAGGATGGGTGAAACAGAATCTCCATTAGAAAATAATCTTCTCATAAGTTTTTCCGACTTCTAATATGTACTGTCACCAGCCGTTTAATGTAAAGGTCTGCTTGTTGAGGCAAGGCCATTATTTTTCACATATTTTTTCCTACATTTTCATTTACTGCCTTTCAAGAATAGATTATGCTTTTTGTGCTAAGAAATTATACCTTTGTACACACCATATTTAAGTGAATACTTTCAGGCTAAAAGAATCAGTCATATTTTCAACATAAGGTAGCCAGATATCTTAATTGTATGTATGTATGCATGTTTTAGCAAGTTTTATATTAAAGTCCCAGCTCCCTGGATACAAATAGCTCCAGTGTCCTCCAGGATCCCTGGCAAAAGAAGGCTTTTGGGGGAACAAACAGTGAGTCAGTTTCAGATATGTATAGAATATTCTAGTGCATGATGTCACCACAGAGGTCAATTTTTTAAAAAAGCTGGTTCCAAGGGAATTTGATTCTTGCTACTCTGGCTCCTGCTACAGCTTCAGTAAACAGAGAGGAAGGTTGTTTCTCCTCTCCACTCATGTGTAACCGATAGCAGTTTCATAGTACTAGACTGTTTGTGAGTGGGTTGGTTTGGGGGAATGGGAAATATGGCTTGGTAGGTAGTCTAGCTTTTTCAGGTCTCAGTGTACAGTAAGAGACTCTGTATAAGAGCCCCTGTGAGGAGCTGATGGTGGGGTGCATGTTCGCTGCCTTCTGGCACCCTGGGCCAGCAAGACCAACCCAGACACCTATTACATGGAGTTTTTCTTTTCTATAGCCACTCCTGGTCCTGTTTCTATATCATGCAGGTTTCATAGTTGCAAACAACAAAAACCTCTCTTGTTAGTTCAGCATAGGAAAGAGGGGAGAAGGTTCACATGTTCTTCAGGAGGGCTGCAGTCTCCCAGCAGAACTGCTCCAGTGGAGACATTGCTGCCACCATGTCTCATGACAGGCCACTCCTGTCACATCAGTGATGCAGGGTACTGGACGTGACTGCTAGGAACTTGACACTGATGCTTCTGGAGGCTAAGTGTATCTACTGCTGCCTGTGTCAGAGTGACTCAAGCAGTGCCTGCTTCTTTGAGTCACCACTTTTTCATTCATTTTATTTATTCAGTCATTTTTAATTATTTTTTTTTTCTTTTTGGTCATGCTGTGTGGCTTAACAGGACCTTAGTTCCCTGATCAAGAATTGAACCCAGGGTCACGACTGTGAGAGCACCTAACCACTAGATCACCAGGGAAGTCCCCATTTATTTTTAGTTTTAAAACTTTATTGATTTTTATCTGGCTCATTTTTAAAATTTTTCAATCCAACAATTTGTGACAGGGTCACCAGCTTCTGGTTCAAAAACTGGCCTAAGTATGTCTCATTGTTGAAGACATCCTGTGTCTATTCTGTATCTGTTTTTGTGCCCTCTGCCTCCCATGGTTTATAAATTTATTTCTCCTATTTTGAATTAGTTAATGAGATAGATGAGAGAGACACACATTGTAAAACAAGAAAGCCAAATTTTCAAAATCACACCAGAAACCATTCTTACTGCTTTATGAACCCAACAGAAAGGCAATTTTAAACCTCTGAATACCTTTTACAAACCACTAAACTTTCAGCTGTTACATGTTTTGTTTTCCCCCCAAGAAATGTGTAAAATAGTTACTCTTACCCTTAGAAGAAAATTTAGGTGATAATTTATATAATTTTGCAGGAGAAATTGTCATGCACGACACCAGAGCCAGAAACCATAAAGAAAAATATTGATAATATTTACTACTTCAGAAAAAAAAAAAAAACACAATGTTAAAACATTTGACAAATGGGAAAACATTTGCAGCTCATGTGACACAAGACTAATGTCCTAAATATAATAAGATCTCTTACAAACCAATAAGAAAAAATGTAATACCACAGTGTAAAAATGGTAGAGGATATGACTACAAGGAGATCAAACCAGTCAATCCTAAGGAAAGTCAATCCTGTATATTCATTGGAAGGACTGATGCTGAAGCTAAAGCTCCAATACTTTGGCCACCTAATGTGAACAGCTGACTCATTGGAAAAGACCCTGTTGCTGGGAAAGATTGAACGCAGGAGAGGGGGATGACAGATGATGAGATGGTTGGATGGCATCACCAACTTGATGGACATGAGTTTGAGCAAACTTCCGGAGTTGGTGAAGGACAAGGAAGCCTGGAATGCTGCAGTTCACAGGGTTGCAAAGAGTTGGACACAACTGAACAACTGAACAACAATTGTACAAATAATTCACAAAAAAAGAAGGCAAATGGTCAACAGCCATACGAAAAGATACTCAACCTAACTATTAATAAAAAATACAAATGAAAACGGTGAGGCATAACATCCCTTGGAGATTGGCAGAGATAAGAAAGATGTTGTAAACAGACCCAAGCTGATTTGGCAGTCCAGCAAATGTCAAGGTCCTTTAGTGAACATATTAAAGCTGGGTGGTGACTGTATATACCTGTCTACCAATCTGGCTCCTGGTTGGTTTATTACTATAAAGTTAACTATTAAGTCAAATTCTTCAATTTCTCTCAAACATACAAACATTTATTAACAAGCAAGTAGAAAAGAGGATGAAAGGTTTATTCTGTAGTATATGCTCCTCTCTTCCTGATAACATGACTGGCTGGTTTTGCAGATGAGCCAGGATTTGGCAGGATTAACAGGAATCTAGAGCTGGAATGCTGCTTCAGTGGAATTAGACACCTGGGCTGGAATTGTATACCTTATTCCCAAACGAGTTGTAAAGTCTGTACAGCATCCCTAGCCAGAACACCACTCATTTCTCCAACGAAAACATCTCTTTTCATTATTAAAGTTCTGGGTTACCACCAGCAAAGGTGTCAGTTCTCATCAGAGCTGCTTAACTGTCTCTAAGATACTTCAAATGTGAATGCATGCTCAGAGAGTCCTACCTTAAGCACACGGAATTATCATGGGTGCATACAGACATACCATCAACATAAAAATTGAAAATAAGTGGGGAGAAACCGTCACTGTAAGTTGGTCCCTTTCTGAAAGGCAGTTTGTCAACATGTAGAACAATGTCAAGGGAACATCCTCTACTTGTGGCCTTTTATCGTAAGGAAGTAATTGAACACATATACAGAGATGTGTCCATGGATGTGCGTGACTGCATCATTTCTAATAGTGCAGGTTTGCAGACCATCACAGGTTAGTAAGATAGTGATGTAAAACAGATCAGTAATTGCTTGGAGGTGGGAGTGGGGGCTGGGAAGAGTGGGAGGGATGGGTGGGCAGGATTACAGATCATCAGGATGAGACCTTTGGGGGTGATGGACATATTCACTATCTTTAATTGTGGTGATGATTTCATGAGTGTATAGATATATCAAGGCTTTTTGAATTACTGTAAATATATGCAGTTTGTAATATTTCTTTTTAAAATTAATATTTTTATTATTTGGCTGCACCAAGTTTTAGTTGTGGCACGAGGGATTTTTTTTTTCTTTTAGTTGCAGCATGAGGGATTTGCATGTGAACTCTCATTGCAGCGTGGGAGATCTAGTTCCCTGATCAGAGATCAAACCCGACCCCCCTGCATTGAGGGCTTGGAGTCTTAGCCACTGGACCACCAGGGAAGCCCCAGTTTGTGTATTTCTTGCTTGGAGAATTAATTCCATGAACTGAGGAGCCTGGCAGGCTACAGTCCATGGGGTCACAAAGAGTCAGACACAACCGAGCAACTAACACTTTCACTTTATGATATTTCAGTTATACTTAATAAATGTGTTTAAAATAATCCTTTCAGCAGATAATAGATAAATTATAACAATGAGGGGAAGGTTTACTGTGCATTTAACATGTACCTGATATTATGTCAGGTATTACACAAATACCATCTCTTTTCTTTAGTTGAAGTAGAGTTGATTTACAATGTTGTATTAGTTTCAGGTTTACAGCACAGTGATTCATTTATACATCTATAAATACACACACACATATATATACACATGCATACATATATTCTTTTTCAGATTCTTTTCCCTTATACGTTATAAAAGGTTAGGCATAGTTCCCTGTGCTATACAGTAAGTCTTTGTTGGTTATGTAGTTTATATATAGTAGTGTGTGTATGTTAATCTCAACCTCTTAATTTATTCCAACCCCCACCCCCGTTTCTTGTTTGGTAACCATGAGTGTCTTTTATACATCTTATAAATACAGTCTTTGGTATCATTTTTTGAAATCAACATATAACGATATCGTATGATATTTGTCTTTCTCTGACTTTCTTCACTCAGTGTGACAATCTCTAGATCCATCCATGTTGCTGCGATTATGGCACATTATTTCATTTTTTTCTTTGACTGAGTAACATTGCATTGTGTGTGTGTGTGTATACACACCACATCTTCTTTATCCATTCCTCTATTGATGGCCATTTAGGTTGCTACCATGTCTTGGCTCCTGTAAATAATGCTGCAGTGAACATTGGGATGCATATATCTTTTTGAATTATGCTTTTCTCCAGATATATGTCCAGGAGTGGGATTGTTGAATCTCTTTAGATTCTCATAATTACCCTTTGAATTCAGAGCTCTTATCATTCCCATTTCTCAAAGATGAGAAAATGGAGGTTTAAAGGACATGTTCAAAGTCACACAGCTAGAAAGTGGCTAAGAGTAAGAGTCAACAGACTATAGTTCATGGACCAAATCAGCCTGCCATCTGTTTTTATAAATATAGTTTTATTGCAGTATAGCCACACCCATGTGCATGCATATTGAATTTGCTGCCACATAACAATGACAAAGTTGAACAGTTTGCAGCAGAGATTATAGGGCCCAGGTAATGGCTAATTGCATGTCAACCTGACTGAGCCATGGAACCAGTATATTTGGTCAGACTTTATTCTAGATGTTTCTGTGAAGGTACTTTTTAGATGAGATTAACATTTATATCAGTAGAGTTAAATAAAGCAGATTACCTTCTAGAGAATGAGTAGGTCTCAGCCAGTCAGTTCATAGAAGAAGACTGACATCCTTGGAGGAAGAGGGAATTCTGCCAGCACACTGCCTTTAGACTTGAAATACAACTCTTCTGTGGATCTCCAGTCTGCTGACCCACCCTACAGATTCTATACTTGCCAGTCTTCATAACTGTGTGAGCCAATTCTTGACAGTACTTCTCTCTCTCACACAGACAGATAGATAGTTGTTGTTCAGTCGCTTAATGGTGTCTGCCTCTTTACAACCCCATGGACTGCAGCACACCAGGCTTCCCTGTCCTTCACCAACTCCCTGAGCTTGCTCAAACTCATGTCCATCGAATCAGTGATGCTATCCAACCATCTCATCCTACGTTGTCCCCTTCTCCTCCTGCCTTCAATCTTTCCCAGCATCAGGGTCTTTTCCAATGAGTCAGTTCTTCACATCAGGTGGCCAAAGTATTGGAGTTTCAATTTCAGCATCAGTCCTTCCAATGAATATTCAGGACTGATTTCCTTTAAGATTGACTGGTTTGATCTCCTTGCAGTCCAAGGGGCTCTCAAGAGTCTTCTCCAACACTACAGTTCAAAAGCATCAATTCTTCAGTGCTCAGCTTTCTTCACAGTCCAACTCTCATATCCATACATGACTACTGGAAAAACCATAGTTTTGACTATATGGACCTTTGTAGGCAAAGTGATGTCTCTGCTTTTTAATACACTGTCTAGGTCTGTCATAGTTTTTCTGCCAAGGAGCAGGTCTCTTTTAATTTTGTTGGTACAGTCACTGTCCCCAGTGATTTTGGAGCCCAATAAAGTAAAACCTGCCAGTTTCCACTTTCCACCCATCTATTTGCCAGGAAGTGATTGGACCAGATGCCATGATCTTAGTTTTTTTGAATGTTGAGTTTCAAGGCAGCTTTTTCACTCTCCTCTTTCACCTTCAAGAGGCTCTTCAGTTCCTTTTCACTTTCTGCCATTAGAGTGGTATCATCTGCATATCTGAGGTTGTTAATATTTCTCCCAGAAATCTTAATTCTAACATTATTTATCAAGCCTGGCATTTCACATGAGGTAGTCTGTAGATAGGTAGATGATAGATATAGATGATCAACATAGATATACATAGATATAGATATAGGTAGATATAGATGATATAGATATCTATAGATACATAGTTATAGGTATGTAGATATAGATACATATATATGGATTTATCTAGTTATATATAGAGATTATCTATCTAAATCTGTATAGAAAGATCTCTATGTCCGTATAATATCCTGTTGGTTCTCTTCCTCTGGAGAACCCTAACACAGCTCTCAAAGCCTAAAATATTTATTTGACCCTTTACAGGATGAGGCTCTGGTAAATAATCTGCCTGCAATGCAGCAGACCCAGGTTTGATCCCTGGGCCAGGAAGATCCCCTGGAAAAGGAAATAGTAATCCACTCCAGTATTCTTGCCTGGAGAACTCCATGGACAGAGGAACCTGGCGAGCTACAATCCATGGGGTCGGAAAGAGTTGGGCACAACTGAGTGACTAACACTTTACAGAAAAAAAGGTTTGCTAACCCTTGCCTGAGAGCCAGGATCAGAATCCAGACAATTTAAATGTAGAGCTTGCACTCTCAATCACTACCCTGCACTGTCTTGTGGAGCATCCACCCAATGGAATACACTATGGCCATTAAAAATTACAATACCTAACTATGCTACCAGTTTGGGGAAATGTTCAGAATATATTGCTAGACAAAGAAAGCAGGTTATACCTGCATTTATGGTAATAACACATTTCTATTATAAAAAGGATGCATGGGGAAAGTTACGGAAATGTGTACCTGAATATGACAACAGCGATTTTCACTAGACACTAGATTATGGATGATTTTTGCTTTTCCTTTATACTTCCTTGTATTGTCTAAATATTTCACAGTGAGCATAGAGTCAGAAGGAAAAAAACAACAAAGCAGTTTTCGTTCTGAAAATGGAAAGAGAAAAATGTCTAGGGATTTGCACTTTATACTACCTCAAAATTACCCCATATCAAAATGTTCAAGTCAATGGAATGTCCTTAATGACGAAAGAGTGGTGGCTATGTGGTAGCTACAGCCCACTCTCCATGCCCTGATAGTTCCTTTTTTTTATGCACAAGATAATTTGAGAAGCCTTTCAAAAGTACTCAACTGGTCATTGTTGTTCTTGTTTAGTTGCTAAGGTGTGTCTTACTCTTTTGTGACCCTGTGAACTGAAGTCCGCCATGAACTGAAGGCTCCTCTGTCCATGGGATTTCCCAGGCAAGAATACTGGAGTGGGTTGTCATTTCCTTCTCCAAGGGATCTTCCTGACACAGGGATTGAACCCACGTCTCTTAGGTCTCTTAGGTCTCCTGCATTGGCAGGTGAGTTCTTCACCACTATCGCCACCTGGAAAGTGCCAGTACTTACTGTAAGTAGGTAAAATAAATGTTTGCTGAATGAAAGATGAATGAGTGTATAGAATGTGGAACCTCTCTTCCAACAGTTCATGAGTTTTCAACCTTGGTCCTAATAAACAAGATGATGAGAAGTGATATTTAAGTCACTGAGGTCTTGCTGTATTAGTAATGTGCTTCAGTTGCATTTTGGATGGGTTAACTTAGGAATCTAATCATAATATATAATATTGTGTAAATAAAAGTGTGTGTTTTAGGTTCTTTCTCTGTGTGTCAAATACTGGCTAGATGTTCACCAATACATTTCCTTTTCCTGGGCTCTCAGAGCAACTGTGTTTCTTAGCCATCCTTCCAGTTAGGTTGGGAAATTGTGACTGAATTCTGGCTGATGGAAATATGAGTGGAAATCATCTGTGCCTTTCACAAATGTATCTTCTACATATTTTCATTCTCTGGTTCATGCGACTGAACTCACAGAAACTTCTGAAATGGTAGAGTTGCATGATGGGAAGAGCCTGGTCCCTGAACTGTGATGTGAACTAAAAACAAATCTTTGTTGAGTTTAGCAACTGAGATTGTAGGGTCTATTTGTTATTTCAGCCAACCTAGCTTCCCCTGACTGCATCATCTTTCAAAGAAACTTTTGTAACTCTACTTGTTTTTGAGTTGGGCAGGACTTACATGGTCATTTTAATTTGACACTTGAGGATGCAGATGTCAAAGCTTAACTCATTATTCAGCTTCTTCATTTGTATTTTCCAAATGATTTGAGAGAGAAACATGGAGTAAGATAATGCCTATTCAGTAGAAAGCAAAAAATAGTACAGAGCACAAATAACTCATAATTAGCATAACAATTCTTGCTATGAATATGAATCTTTCATTTCTTCTCTGCTTAATTTTTTGAGATTGCAAATGTGCTGTGTTTAATAGAAAGCTCCAAATGCACTGCATTTTTGATAAAAGGTAGGTCATACAAATCTATCAAACACATGAATATATTATGTATTTAATTTATTGACTTATTTATATAAGGATGAAATCAAACCAAAAATTAATTGGGACCTACAGTGTGTGTTTTGTTGCCCGGCAGTGCTCTTTTTTGGTTGGTATTCAGATGAGGTCGTTGATGGATTCAAGCTGCTTGTAGTCACGCTTGTCTGTTAAATAATCTTTGCTAAATGTGGCCAGAAATATGGAATTTTTAATTGGAAATTATAATCCTTGGACTGCATGTCACTCTGTTAGACATCTGGCTGCCAGTTCCACACAGGATCTTTTCATGACCATCATACACTGCAGGGAACACTAATTTACTCTGAAAAATCAGATTAATTGAAAAGGTCTTTTCCAAACAAAACACATGCCTAGAGCTTGCAAATGTAATGATTTGATTGATTTTATGAGTCTTCTCTATGAAATGTTGCTGGATTCCCCAATATTTGCTTGGTACACCCTCCTTGTGCTACCACTTCAGCTTGCGTGAGGCTTGTCTCATGATATATGGCAATTATTTCTCACCTGGCCCCTCTAGTAGACTGTGAAGTACAAGAGGGCACACGGCAACCACCTTTTAACTTCATATCCTAAGTGCTCGGCCTGAAGTAGATACCCAGTAAATACTTATTTTATGACTATTGATACAATTGTTTAGTGTGCTTTTAGAGTCTTAAAAGTCCCTTAAGGACTTCCCTGGTGGTCCAGTGGTTAAGACTCCACACTTCGACTTCAGGCAGTGTGGGTTCCATCCATGGTTAGTGGAAGTTCCCCCACCCAGCATGGTGAAGCCAAAAACAAAAAAAGAAAGAGATAAATAGAAAAGTCCCTTAAAATAAACAATTAAATACCTAATTTATAAATAGTTAGAGTATTTACTTGGAGAAGGCAATGGCACCCCACTCCAGTACTCTTGCCTGGAAAATCCCATGGACGGAGGAGCCTGATAGGCTGCAGTCCATGGGGTCGCCAAGGGTCGGACATGACTGAAGTGACTTAGCAGCAGCAGCAGCAGAATGTTTACTTGTTATATGTAGCATGTATATAAATAAGTCAGGTTTTATATAACTATGTCTGGGTATTTTATACAGTATTAGGATACTAAAATGTTTTCAAGAGAAGCATGGTGGAAGGCAGGGAAGGCTGAGGAAAGATTTAAGGAACAATTTAACATTATTTAAAGGTGCAAACATTTACCTGTGTTTGAGGGGAGAAAAAAGCCAGAAGGGTCAATAGGGTACTAACTCTTCTGTGACTTGAGATGGGATGTCCTATAATATGTAACAAAGGCCAGGCTTAGACATGGAGCCCAACAAGGCAGTGAACGAGAAGCCAGCGGGTCAGAGGAAAGGAAGGTTATGAAGCCACTTTACACTCTTGTTTGCTGTCAGATAGGACCAGACTTGAAGGGGCATCTGTTCTCCTATAAATACTTCCAGAGGAAGATGAATGCACTGCCCCCAGTATTTAGGTATTTATCCAGGGTGGTTGTTCTTGAATTCTTCCCCAGATATCATACTAAGTTCTCCAGGCTACGATTTTAACTCTGTTGTTGCTGCTGTTCTTTCCTCAATAGAGCTAGAGAACAGCTGGTCATCCTCTTCAACATAAATGTTACATCACCCCTATTAGTTTTTTTTCCCCCCTTTTGTATCACATTCCAGCTCCCTTGTCTATTTCTTTTAGGATCTTATTTCCAAAGCAGTCATGTCTCTGACCCTCTGCTGGAACTGGGCTGTCTGTTTCATCTGAGCACCAGTCCATAAAAACAACATGACAAATGACCAGCAAAGAAAAGCTAGTATCTGACATCCCTAAATGTCACTTTCCTGTGTCCTTCTCTCCTCCCAAGTTTGTTTATTCTCTTAGAGCACATTCTACATGTCAGGACTTCTGGGTGCTCTGAGATATCACAGTGAACAAAACTGATGCAAATCCCTCACAAACTTTACCTTCCATCTGGGGGAGATAGAAAATACAGACAACAGAGGAGTGAAGAATCATCATATGCCAGCTATGTGATGTAGAAAAATAAAGTGGGGAAAGAGAAAGATAGTATTTGGGGCTGGAATTCTAATAGTGGCCAGGATATGTTGGATTGAGAAGGTTGTCAAAAATGATTAAAGAAGATAATTTAGGGACTTTCTAGATTATCTAATGGTTAATACTTCACCTTCTAATGCAGAGGGGTGTGGGTTCAATCCCTGGTCAAGGAACTAATATCCCACATGCCTTGTAACCAAAAGAAAACCAAAACATAAAACAGAAGCACTGTTTTAGCAAATTCAGTGAAGACTTTAAAAATGATCCACATCAAAAAAAAAAATCTTAGAAAAGAAAAGATAATTTAGGTGATACAAACAAACTTTAACACTTCATGAAGTGGGCGGTCTGTTTCCAGGAGCCCAGAGAAACACAAAATGAGACAGAAGACAGAAGCTTTTACAGGATAAAGAACAAAGAAATAGGTATAGGAGCCCAGAGTTGGCTTGGCATTTGGGGGTTGGCTGGCCAGCTGGACTGTGTTTCTGGTCCAGCAGTGCATTTACAAAGACACAGTGATCTAAGTTTTGGTTGGCTGATGTGGCACCCAGGCGGGAACAGCCCCATCTTGGACCTGAAAATTTGTTTCAGGAAGGTGCAATCTAAGGAAAGCCCTCAAGGACGTGAGGAAGGCAGCCAAACAGGTATCTGGGGTAGCGCACATGGGGCAGAGCAGACAGCCAACATGGAGCCTTGAAGTCAGAACTGGCTGCTATACCTGAGAAACAGTAAGGCTGTGATAGTAACTGGATGGAGTGGGGTGAACAAGGGGAGGAGCAGGGAGGAAGACAGAAAAGTTTGAGTCAGGGTGTGCAGAAACTTGTAAGGCCGCTAGAGGGATATTGGCTTTCACTCTGGGACAAAGGGGCCATCATGGGTTTTCAGGCAAGCACAGCCCACATCTGATTATGCCTTAACAGGATAACCCTGTGTCGAGAGTGGAACAAAGGCAAGAGGGGTGAGCTGGGAGAGAAGTTGAAAGCTATTGTCATGATTCAGCAGCAGCATCATGACATCTCCAACAGAAACAGTGGAAGCAGAAATGGGGGAAATAACCAGATTCTAGATACATTTTGAAGGGAGGAGCAATAGAATTTGCTTATGGGATGGATGTGAGGATGAAAGAAAAGGAGTCAAGGATGACTTTGTGGATTTTGGCCTGAGCCAATGGAAGGATGGAGCTGCCATTATTGACTAGGGTAGAGAATGATGTCAGGCATGGCAGGACCATGTTGGTAGAGCAGTAGAGCAGTTTTAGACATGTTAAGTCAGAGAAGACCGTTAGACCTCCAAGTAGAGATGTGGTGGAGGCTGCTGGAAGGCCACATATGGAGTTCATGGCTGAAGTTCTGGCTAGAGATATAAGTCCTGGACTCGTCATCCTGTTGAGGGTATTTATAGCCCTGAGGCTGAAGGCAGTCACCAAGGTAGCATCCACAGTAAAGATAAGAGGTTCAGTACTTCCCTGACAAGCCAGTGGTTAAGACCCCATGCTTCCACTGTAGGGGGCGCAGGTTCAATCCCCAGGCAGGGAACTAAGATCCCATGTGCCCTGTGGTGTGGTTAAAAAAAAAAAAAAACAGGCTCAAGAAGTGAGTGCTGGGACATGCCACAGGGGAATGGACTACTTGTTAAAATGTAAGCATGCATACCTACACATCACACACAGGCATTTTGTGGAAGCATCTAACTTCCACAAAAAAAGAGAACTTTGAAGAAAGGGCTATTCAGCTAAGTTTTAAGGAAGGAAGAGATAACGATCAGCAGAACACTTCCAGACAGATGAAACCTCAAAGGGTAAGAAGGCAGCAGTAAGTGAAAAAGCCTGGGCTGATGGCTAGAAGGTGATGAAGGGACAGTCTGGCTGGAGTAAGCAGCAGGATGGAGAGGAAGCTAGAATGGCTTTGCTTGCTCTTCCCTTCGTTTGCAACTCTACTTTCCAAGGAAACTAACAGTGATGTTGTAGACAAGGCTCCCTGGAAAGAACCTTTGAGATGCAGTGTTCTCTGGAGATGAATGGCTCATTTGTTTGCATTTTGTTCAGTCGCTCAGTCATGTCCAACTCTTTGCAACCCCATGGACTGCACCACATCAGGCTTCCCTGTCCTTCACCATTTCCCAGAGCTTCCTGAAACTCATATCTATTGAGTCCATGATGCCATCTAACCATCTCATCCTCTGTTGTCCCCTTCTCCTCCTGCCTTCAATCTTCCCCAGCATCTGGGTCTTTTACAATGAGTTCAGTTCTTTGCATCAGGTGGCCAAAATATTGGAGTTTCAGCTTCAGCATCAGTCTTTCCAATGAATATTCAGAGTTAATTTCCTTTAGGATTGACTGGTTTGATCTCCTTGTAGTCCAAGAGTCTTCTCCAACACCACAGTTCAAAAGCATCAATTCCTTGGTGCCCAGTCTTCTTTATGGTCCAACTCTCACTTTCATACATGACTACTGGAAATACCATGGCAAAAACTGGATGGCTCATTAGCAGAAGGTTTATGGGGATTGCTCACATCCAGGTTTGCTAGGGCATGCTCCTGGGCTATATACCTGAAGGAACTCAGGGAGGTGGGTGGGACAGAGAAATGGAGCTGTGCTTGCTTCTAAGGCTTTAGTGGGTCCCACAGGGTGCTCTGGAGCTAGGTTGGCCCTTCAGAACTATCCCAAATGGAGGTAAGGGGAGCTGAGTCTTTGTATCATTACATCAGCCAGTTATTGGCCCAGGCTCTTCCCCCATGAGACGTGGTATTACCAAGAGAGTTCCTGGTAGCTGAAGGCAGCACCCAGAGAGTGTCAGAGCTCTGAGCCAGCAGCAGCTTCTATTCTCAGAAGCTGGGGTAAGGATAACCTAGCCCTGAAGACAAGAGGGGATGTGGCTGGTGCACTGCAGTATCTACTGGAAGCATCTTTAAGCTGAAACCACACTAAGAGGTCAGATGTTACATTGAAATGAATGCACAGAAATGGAGTTGGCTTCTTTCTCAACTCGTGAAAAACGTCTCTTTGTTTTTTGTCAAATGGTTCATGTTTTCATTGAGGGTGGTGTTATTAAATTACTTGAGAGAAGTGACGAGAGGGTTGGACAAAATAGGAAAAGTATGCAAGAAATAATGCCATTAAAATATTGCTTAGAGCCGGAGCCTGCCAGTTAAAGAAAATGTGACAAGAATACAGCCGCCTGTATCCAGGCTGGAGAGAGAACCTGGCATTCTCTGCGGCTTCCCTAGGAGGCCTTGGGAGGTGTGTGGAGGTGGCTTTCTCTTCACAGTGACTGGGAGAACTACAGAATGGGGGGGAATCGTGCATAATGCAGAATTATCCCAATGCAAAGACTAACAGTATCTCTATAGAGAAACACTTGTGGTGGAAGCAAATGAAATGCAACCTACCTATGTAGGATTAACAGGTAATTTATTCTGCTAACCAGGGCAGTTTTGAGATTGAAGAGATGTTATTAATACTTAAGTCAAGACAACAGACATAAACCATAAGTGAGGGCAGTGAACTAGGATCACCAGAGCCCTGGTGTAGGGACTCCTGGCAGTTACCTACACAGGTTAAGGGGGGAGTGTAACCCAGGAGCACAGTGTGTGAAGAGCATATGCAGAAACCTCCTATATGGCTTGTGGTCCCCCTGTTGTCATATTGACTATGAAAAGGCATGGAATATTTCTCCTCCTGTGGCATAAAAGTGACCCATCTTAGGCACAGATTCCTTACTGATGATGAAAATGATCAATATGCCTAAAATGCTTATATTTTAAAATTAATTAATTTGTTTATGGCTGTGTTGGGTCTTTGTTGGGGTGCGTGGGCTTCTCATTGTGGTGGCTTCTCTTGTATAGCATAGGCTCTAGGCGTATGGGCTCAGGAGTGGCGGCTCCTGGGCTCCAGAGCACAGGCTCAGTAGTTGTGGTGCACAGGCTTAGTTGCTCCACAGCATGTGGGATCTTCCCAGACCAGGGATCGAACCCATGTCCACTGCATTGGCAGGTAGACTCTTAAGCAGTGGACCACCAGGTAAGTCCACCTAGGATGTTTAGTTATAGTATAGACATGAGTTGAACCAGTAACCTCAGCTCTCATGATGGTTAAAGTATTCTCTCCATGTAGCGCTTGCCAACTATTTTCACATCCTGGCAGACAGAGAAATTAATTTTTTAAAAAAGATTTTTTTGATGCAGACCATTTTTTTTAAGTCTATTGAATTTGCTACAGTATTCAGAGAAATTGATTTTTAATCATAGAGCATCCTCAGGCGACTGCAGGAGGCTAAAGTTTCCAGGTCTATCCAGCCCTCCCCAGGACTGCAATATTGACTTTACCATTCCTGGGACATGTGAGGAGTACACTACTGAGAAGCTCTGCCTTCCCAAATAGGTCTTTGAAAGCCTAGAGAGTTTAGAATACAACAGGGAAATAGGGAAGTAGACCTAACTCATGGTTTTAATACTTCAGTTGAGTTTAGGAATAATTTGTGTGTGTTTAAAGTGCTTAAAATGTCTGTGGCCATTTGAATATTTGCAAATTGGAGAGATGAGCCTTAGGTTGCAATCGAAAATGTATACTTACACAAATGTGATTTCAAATGAACAGAAAACTGGACTCGGTTCATACAGTACATGATGTCAGAGTGTTTCAAAGAACATGTGGCCCATGGATACACAGTTCACTGCCCTGTTTTGGAGGGAGTAACTGCAGGTCCAGGTTGAGGGGCAGGAAAGGATGAGCTGGGATGTGGCCAGCAGGATCACACCCCAGGTGCTGCTGCCACAACCACTCTTCCCAAAGGAGGCCCAAGCTTCCTGGTAGCAGCAAGGTGGGTAGGATTCATCCTGGGAGACCACTGCTACCTCTTCACACCCTCTCCCGAAGAACAGCCTCCAGGCATTGCTCTCTTTCCGACCCAGCCTAACCACTTGTCTTATTGATAGTTCAGTTCAGTTCAGTCGCTCAGTCATGTCCAACTCTTTGCGACCCCATGAACCACAGCATGCCAGGCCTCCCTGTCCATCACTAACTCCCAGAGTCCACCCAAACCCATGTCCATTGAGTCGGCGATGCCATCCAACCATCTCATGCTCTGTCGTCCCCTTCTCCTCCTGCCCTCAATCTTTCCCAGCATCAGGGTCTTTTCCAATGAGTTAGCTCTTCGCATCAGGTGGCCAAAGTACTGGAGTTTCAGCCTCAGCATCAGTCCTTCTAATGAACACCCAGGACTGATCTCCTTTAGGATGGACTGGTTGGATGTCCTTGCAGTCCAAGGGACTCTCAAGAGTCTTCTCTAATACCACTGTTCAAAAGCATCAATTCCTCAGTGCTCAGCTTTCTTTTTATCTTATTGATAAAAGCCATTCTAACAGATATGAGATGGTAATCTCATTGTGGTTTTGATTTGTATTTTCCTGATCATTAGTGATGTTCCACTTCTTTTTGTGTACCCTTTAGCAATGAAAATGGAAAAATGGTTTATTTGGAAAAATGTCTTATTTGGAAAAATGTCTGTTCATATCTGCCCATTTTAAAACTGGATTTTCTTTTTTGCTGTTGAGTGGTTTAAGTCCTTTGTATGTTTTGAATATTAATCATTTGTCAGTTATATTATTTAGCAAATATTTCACCCATTCTGTAGGTTACTTTTTCGCTTTGTTGATAGTTTATCTTGCAGTGCAGAAGCTTTTTAGTTTGATGTGGTTCCATTTATTTATTTTTGCTTTTGTTGGCAAAACTAATACAATTATGTAAAGTTTAAAAATAAAATAAAATTAAAAAAAATCATTGCCAATGAAATGTCAGATAGTTTACACTCTCTGATTTCTTCTAGTTGTTTTATGATTTCAGGTCTTACATTCAGGTCTTTAATCCATTTTGAATTGGATTTTGTGTGTGGTCTGTGTAAGGTGTAAGACATTCAGCCAGTTCCATTCTTCTGAATGCATTTGTCCAGTTTTCCACTATCATTTATTAAGGAGACTGTCCTTTTCCCATGGTATATCCTTGGTTCCTTTGTTATAAATTAATTGACCATATATATGTGAGTTTATTTCTGGGCTCTCTATTCTTCGCCACTGATATGTGTGTTATTTTTAATTTAATTTTATATCATAGTTGATTTATAATGTTGTTAGTTTCAGGTGTACAGGTAAGTGATTTTGTTACACATAATACATAGATGCATTCTTTTTCAGATTTGCTTCTCATGTAAGTTATTAAAGAATATTGAGTAGAGTTCCCTGTGCTATATAGTTCAGTTCAGTCGCTCAGTCATGCCAGGCCTCCCTGTCCATCACCAACTCCCGGAGACCACCCAAACCCATGTCCATCGAGTCAGTCATGCCATCCTACCATCTCATCCTCTGTCGTCCCCTTCTCCTCCTGCCCTCAATCTTTCCCAGCATCAGGGTCTTTTCCAATGAGTCAGCTCTTTGCATCAGGTGGCCAAAATATTGGAGTTTCAGCTTCAGGATCAGTCCTTCCAATGAACACCCAGGACTGATCTCCTTTAGGATAGACTGGTTGGAATTTCTTGCAGTCCAAGGGACTCTCAAGAGTCTTCTCCAACACCACAGTCCAAAAGCATCAATTCTTCGGCACTCAGCTTTCTTCACAGTCCAACTCTCACATCCATACATGACCGCTGAAAAACCATAGCCTTGACTAGACGGACCTTTGTTGGCAAAGTAATGTCTCTGCTTTTTAATATGCTATATAGGTTGGTTATAACTTTTCTTCCAAGGAGTAAGCATCTGCAGTTATTTTGGAGCCCAGAAAAATAAAGTCAGCCACTGTGCTATTCAGTAGGTCTTGTTGATTATTTAATATATCAGTTCAGTTCAGTCGCTCAGTCATGTCCAACTCTTTGTGACCCCATGAATTGCAGCACGCCAGGCCTCCCTGTCCATCACCAACTCCCAGAGTTCACTCAAACTCACATCCATCAAGTCGGTGATGCCATCCAGCCATCTCATCCTCTGTCATCCCCTTCTCCTCCTGCCCCCAATCCCTCCCAGCATCAGAGTCTTTTCCAATGAGTCAACTCTTCACATGAGGTGGCCAAAGTACTGGAGTTTCAGCTTTAGCATCATTCCTTCCAAAGAAAACCCAGGACTGATCTCCACTAGTTGGATCTCCTTGCAGTCCAAAGGACTGTCAAGAGTCTTCTCCAACACCACAGTTCAAAAGCATCAATTCTTTGGTGCTCAGCTTTCTTCACAGTCCAACTCTCACATCCATACATGACTACTGGAAAAACCAATCCCAAAGTTCTAATTTATCCTTCCCCTCACCTGTATGATTTGGTAACCTAAGTTTGTTTTCAAAGTCTGGAAGTCTGTTTCTGTTTTGTAAATAAATTCATTTGAATCATTTATTTATTTATTATGTATTTTTAAAGTTAATTTTTATTGGAGTATAGTTAATTTACAATGTGTTAGTTACAGCAAAGTGAATCATACATATATTTATGTATATATATATATATATATATCCAATCTTTTTTTAGATTTTATTCCCATATAGGTCATTATAGAGTATTGAGTAGAGTTCCCTGTGCCATACAGTAGTATCTACTTTATATATAATAACATTTATAAATGTTATCTACTTTTTATATAATAGTGTATATGTCAATCTCAGTCTTCTAATTTATCCCTCTTCCCCCCATTTCCCACTTGGTGACCATAAGTTTGCTTTCTATGTCTGTGACTCCACTTGTACCATTTTTTAAGTTCTAAATATAAGTGACAGCATATGAAATTTGTCTTTCTCTGTCTTGCTTTACTCAGTATGAAAAACCTAAGTCCATCCATGTCGCTTCAAATGGCACTATTTCATTTTTATGGCTGAGTAATATTCCATTGCATATACGTACCATATGCTTTTTATCCATTCCTCTGTCTGTGGACATTCAGGTTGCTTCCATGTCTTGGCTATTGTAAATAATGCTGCAGTGAACATTTGGGTATGTGTATCTTTTCAAATTATGGTTTTTTCCAAATATATGCCCAGGACTGGGATTACTGGATCATATGGTAGCTCTATTTTTAGTTTAAGAAACCACCATACTTTTCTCTATAGTGGCTGCACCAATTTATATTCCCAGCAACAGTGTAGAATAATTCCCTTTTCTTGACATCCTCTCCAGCATTAATTATTTGTAGAATTTTTTATAATGGCCATTCTATGTTTATCTTTATAAGCCAATACTATATGTGTATCTTTTGGGGGCAATACTTTTTGATTACTATAGCTTTGAAATATAGTTTGAATTCAGGGCACATAATGCCTCTGGTTTTGTTCTTCTTTCTCAAAATTACTTTAGCTGTTTAGGGTCTTCTGTGATTCCATACAAATTTTAGGGATGTTTATTCTGTTTCTGTGAAAAGTGACATTGGAATTTTGATGGGGAATGCATTGAATCTGTAGGTTGCTTTGGTTAGTATGGGCATTTAATTTATTTATTTGAAGTATTGTTGAGTTACAATGTTGTGGTAACTTTTGAGGTATAGAAAAGTGACTCAGCCACACACATACATATATCCTTTTTTATGTTCTTTTTTCATAATAGATTATCCCAGGAGATTGGATGTAAGGCCCTGAGCTATACTGTAGGACCTTGTCATTTATTCATTCTGCATGTAATAGTTTACATCTACTAACCCCAAACTCTCAGTTCATCCCTCTCCCTCCCCTACTTGGCAACCTTAGTTTTGTTATCTTTATCTGTGAGTCTTTTTCTGTTTTATAGATAGGCTTATTTGTGCCATCTTTTCGATTCCACGTATAAGTGATATTATATGGCATGTGTAGGGAGCCCAGAGGCTTGCTTGCAGCCTGTGGGAGGCAGATGAGTCTGGGGCTCAGTCTCTGGATGGGGAACCCAGGCACATCAGAGGTGCTCTCAGGTGTCCCAGCTGCCCTGCCCTGCCAGCCCTTAAGCCAAGACCATGGGGTGACAGTGACAGTGCCTTCCTTCCCAAGGGCAGCAGCAGGCTGCAGATGACCCTGCTGCTTCCGTGGGCTGCCCTCCTCCCCTCCTGAGCTGGTCCTCCCCTGTGCCTCCCCCGTGGAGGAGGTCTGGATACCCAGCTGCCTGAGTGTCACTGCACTTTCAGAGGAGCAGGTTGGATCTAGAGCTGGAGCCAGTATTACCTAACTTCTAGTGCTGTGTCTCCCAATCTGGTGCTTAAGACTTCCCATGTTATTTGCACCCCTCTCCAGCACCCTTCCTGTATACCCCACGTTTTGAAAATTCAGTTCAAAGAGACTGTGTCACCTAAGTTCACTTGCTCCCCCTACCTCCTTTTTCTCCCTTAATCAGAGATGTAGCTATTAGTCTGAGCTTCTGATTAACTTGAGATAACCAGTGTCACCTGTGGGTCTGGTGACACTGTATGATAGTATGATAATCTTTAGTTGCATCTAGGTTGCTGCAAATGGCATTATTTCATTCTTTTTATGGCTGAGTAGTTATTCCATTAAGAATCTGCCTGCAATGTGGGAGACCCGGATTCAATCCCTGGGTTGGGAAGATCCCCTGGAGAAGGGAAAGGCTACCCACTCCAGTATTCTGGCCTGGAGAATTCCATGGACTGTGTATAGTCCATGGGGTCGCAAAGAGTCAGACACAACTGAGTGACTTTCACTTTCACTTCACTTTCAGTATTCCATTGGGTATATATATACCACATCTTCTTTATCCATTCCTCTGCCAATGCACATTTACATTATTTCCATATTGTGGCTGTTACAAATAGTGCTTCTATGAACATAGGGTGCATGTATCTTTTTGAATTACAGTTTTGTCCCAAATATATGCCCAGGAGTAGGATTGCTAGATCATATGGTAATTCTATGTTTAGTTTACTAAAGAACCTCCATACTGTTTTCCATAGTGGCTATATCAATTTACATTCCCACCAACAGTGTAGGAGGGTTCTTTTTTCTCCACACCCTCTCTTGTTGTTGTTCAGTCGCTCAGTTGTGTCCGACTCTTTGTAACCCCATGAACTATAACAAACAGGCTTCCCTGTCCTTCACTATCTCCCTGAGTTTGCTCAAATTCGTGTCCATTGAGTCAATGATGTCATCCAACCATCTCATCCTCTGTCACCCCCTTCTCTTCTTTCCCTCAATCTTTCCCAGCATCAGGGTCTTTTCCAGTGAGTTGACTCTTCACATCAGGTGGCCAAAGTGTTAGAGCTTCAGCTTTAGCATCAGTCCTTCCATTGAATATTCAGGATTGATTTCCTTTAGGATTGACTGGTTTGATCTCCTTGCAGTCCTAGGGACTCTCAAGAGTCTTCTCTAGCACCACAACTTGAAAGCATCAGTTCTTTGGATATATATGGTTGGTCAGGGACCAATGGAGAAAGTCGTACAAGATGGGGATAAAGAGATCAGCTAAGGCCTGATCATGAAGATTGTGTAGGAGTTTGGATTTTATTCTAAGTACAATAGAAAGTCATTGGAGGTTTGTTCTATTTTTATTTCTACCATGTCCATGTGTTTCTTCCTTATAATATTCTGTTGAAATGTTGCCTACTTTTTCCATTACAGTCTTTAACATACTAGTCATAATTATTTTAAATTCCTCATCTGATTTTTTTTTAACGTATGTCATACCTGAGTTTGGTTCTGAAGATTGTGTTGTCTCTTGGGAATGTGTTTATTCTTGCTCTTTTGTATACTTCATTTTTTTTGTTGTTGTTGAAAGCCAAATGCTTTGTATAGGACAGAAGATATCACTAGAGGAATTTGAAGCCTGTGGTGGTCTAAGGGTAACCATAGCAACAACAAATCTTACATCCTGACCAGGTTAAAGCAAATCTCCATGCTAAAGGCCTAGGAGAAGGAAAGGCATGCTCATGTCCAAGCATAAAAATAATCACCTCAGTATTCACTATCCTACACAAAGTATCTGGCTTTCAGATAAAAAAAAAAAAAGAAGAAGCTTTTCCTGCTGAAGTAGAGCTTTTTTCTTTCCTCTGTATTCCCTAACTACAACTGGTTTCCACCCGTGCCTTGAAATAACTGTTTTTATTGCTCTTCTCCCAACAAACGTAGGCTTTTGTTCCAAGAATGACAGGTTTGAGTCTGCATTTCTGACAACTTCCCAGGTGACCACTCATCCCAGCTAGAGCCTCAACCCAGGGGCTGGTACACTGTTTCTAATAGCAAATATTTTAGGCTTTGCAGGTGACATACAATGTTTATTACAGCTAGTCAACTCTGCTGCTGTAGCTAGACAGTACATAAACTAATGGGTGTGACCAGGTTCCAATAAAATTTTAGGTATGAAGACTAAAATTTGAATTTCATAGAATTATTTTATATCACAAAATATTATTCTCTTGACTTTTTCCATTAGTTATAAATATAAACCAGTCAATCTTAAAGGAAATTAATGCTGGGTATTCATTGGAGGGACTGATGCTGAAGCTCCAATACTCTGGCCACCTAATGTGAAGAGCCAACTCATTGGAAAAGACCCTGATGCTGGGAAAGATTGAGGGCAAGAGGAGAAGGGGATGACAGAGGATTATAGGGTTTCAGACACTGCTGAAACTCTGTTCAACCCACAACTATAGGAAAGATGGGTTGAAAAGAGTTTCGGTAGTAGCTGCATTCCCCCCAACCAGCCAGCAGCATGATGGAGCTTTATCAGAATTCTCCTTGGTCTTCTGTATGAACGCATTGTGGTGTTTGTGGAGGGAAATCTTGCAAGAGGATGAAGTTGTTAGCCAAATGTGGCCCTGAGCAGTTCATGGAAAACATTTGGCTGAATGGAATCTAGAAAAATTGTACTGATGAACCTGCTTTCAGGGCAGGAATAGAGACGCATACATAGAGAACAGACTTATGGACACAGCAAGTGGGAAAGGAGAGGGTGGGATGACTTGAGAGAATAACATGGAAACATATACATTACCATATGTAAAGTAGCCAGTGGGAAGTTGCTGTGTAACAGGGAGCTCAGCACAGTGCTGTGACAACCTAGAGGGGTGGGGGTTGGAGGTGTGGAAGGAGGTTCAAGAGGGAGGAGATATGTGTATACTTATGGCTGATTCACATTGTTGTATGGCAAAATCCAACACAACCTTGTAAAGCAATTATCTTCCAACTAAAAATAATAATTTAAAAACATTTGACTGAATCTTCTTACCAGCTAATATGGATTCCAGCAGCATCTGCCCCAGATAAGCAGATGTTCAGGTCCTATATCTCCCTGTAGGAAATCTGGCTTTCCTCAGATTTGGAGTTATATCATAGGCCTATAGGACTTCCCCAGTTGCTCAGTGATAAAGAATCCACCTGCAATGCAGGAGACACGGGTTCGATTCCTGGGTCAGGAAGATCCCATGGAGGAAGACATGACAATCCACTCCAGTATTCTTGCCTGGAGAATCCCATGGACAGAGGAGCCTGGCAGGCTACAGTCCATGGGGTTGCAAAGACTCAGAATAACTGAAGCAACTTAGCACACACACATAGCCCTATAACCTCAGATCTCAGATTTATTCAAGATAAGTCATTATTTTGGAATTTTGCCAGATTTCCCTTGTTGTATGAATGGGAGAGAGTCTCTTTCCAGGTCTGTACATCTCTAAGCTAAAACCAGAAGTCCTTATTGGAGGGTTTGAAGCAATATAGTAATATGATTGGATTTTCATTAAAAGCTTATTGTGGCTGTTATGTAGAGAATGGATTGCAGAGATCTGGGGGGAGGACAATGGAAAAGTAGAAAGAATAGACAAAAGCTGTTGCATTTGTTTAAATGCAACATGTTAGCAACTAGTTTTCTACTGGAAAAGGGTGGGTATTTCAGGGCATGTTCTTGATGCACAGTAGAAAAGATTTGGTGAAGGAGGGTGTATTATTCAGGATGTAATTAAGAGACAAAAACCACATCAGTAATTTTCAAACATCCCTGTCTTCTTGTCCCATCAGCAGTTTGAACAGGGAAAAGTTAATGTAAATAATCTTAACTAGTGAAAGGGATTTAACTACTTAGAAGAGTGAAGCTAACTCTACAGGAATGGCAGTTGAAGGAAACAGTCACTACCTGTAGGACACTTTGGAAGAACAGCCAAAGAAGGAAAAAATTTAGAGGAGGGCACCAATTTAGAGATTCAGACCTTGTTGGTGAGGGTGGGCTGTAGCCCACTAGATGGCAGAGAAGTTTGCTAAGACGCCCCAGGCTTAGGATGTCAAGCAATAAACCACGGTCTGTGTGCCAGAGAAGATCACTAGAAAGCTGCCCCCTGTGATGCTGGCAAAGCTCATGAGTTCTTAAATTTGGTGGTAAATTCTAGGTGAATATATCTACCCTTTGCCTCAGCAATTGCATTCCAAGTATTTACTCAAGAGAAATGAGGGACAGGAGGGACAAGATAAGGAGCTAGGGGTGTTTGCAAAAGAAGAGTGATTTTAGTGATGATCCAATGGGCTAGCCAATGGATTATAAGTTAACTATTTAAAGACACAGAATGTGTGTTTCACATAGCATGGCTTCAAGCACAAACCAGTTATTTAATCTGGTGCTCAAAAGAAAATTAGCCATGTCTTTCAATGATGGGAGGGGGAAATGTTTGCTTTGATTATAATGGTAACTGCCTAAGAGATTTCCAGTGGTAATTTTGACTTTACATGATTTTTCCCTTAGGCGTTAACTGGAAAACTTAACCCTAAAGAAATACATGACCCCATTATATATCAGGAGTACACAGTTACCTATTGCTTCAAAACAAACCACCATAAAACTTAGTGACTTAAAAAAACAGCCATATTATTTGTTCATGATTCTGTAGGTGAGAAATTGTGGCCAAGTTCAGCTATGTGGTTCTTCTGCTCATCTTGCCTTATGCAGTTTCAGTTTCTGGTGGCTCAACTGGGACTTAATGATCTAAGATGACCTCATTCACATGTCTGGCAGTTGGTGTTGGCTGGGCTACTTGTCTCTAGCTGACTGGCCTGAACTTGTTCATGTGGAAGTTGGGTATTTTAAGCAACAAAAGAGAAGTCAAGACCCAAGGCACAAGCACTTTACTAGTGTTTGCTTGTATCACACTTGCTTATGTCTCATTGGCCAATAGAAGCCACAAGACCAAGCCTAATGTTGATGGGGTAGGCAGGAAACTACACAGGGCAGACAGTTACATGTCGTGCTTGAAGGGCCATTAATTAAACCATCAACGACAAGGAGATTAGGAACAGGGCTCTCTTCCTGCAGCCAATAAATAACAGCTAAAAACTAAACAGAAAAGTAAACCACTTATTCTTCTGGAAAAACAGTCATTTTCCAAAAAGTATTATAACCTAGTCTAGGACATCTGCAATTTTTCTCAATGTCACGAAATTCTAAAGACAATCAAATTGAAAAATATATGTGTCATAGAATATTTCAAGAAAAGAAAGATTATACAATTAGATGATGATAATGTCTAGCAGCTTCAAGAACATGTTAGCTTGGCCCTTATGCTTAAAATGAGTATATTTGTAGTCAGGAGATTGAACCATCTGACCTTTAATGTTCTTTTCCAATACTGAGATTTTTATGATAAATCATTTATTAATCAGTCTATTACAGCTCATTCTATCTTGGCTGAGAAAAATGCCCTTTTTTATTACAAGCACATACACATACGCCTCTGCAGAAAGCAGAGCTCTGAGACAAATGACAGTTTTGTTTCATAATATTTATCTCCTGACAGAAGAGGCCCAGCTCATGAGCTCTTGCCTCGTTAGTGAAAATAAAAATCATTGACAACTCCCAGAATTATGGGAATGAACATACTGAAGCTTTGGTTTATAAGGATTATTTCTGACTTTTCTTTTTAAAAAAAAAAAAATTTATTTGTGTATTTCGCTGTGCTGGATCTTTAGTTGTGGCATAGGAACTCTTAGTTGCAACACGTGGGATCTAGTTCCCCAACTAGGGATCGAACCCCAGGCCCCCTGCATTGGGAGCGTGGAGTCTTAGCCACTGGAGCACTGGGGAAATCCCTTCCTTTTTCTTTGAACACCAGAAACTTGGATTTTTCCGCCCCTCTTCCTAGTACAATAGAAAGGCTGTAAAAGGAAATGTTGAAGGTTGGAAGTAGGAAAAAAGTTAGTTATGGATGAAGAAAAAAGAGGTCATCAGGATCATGTTTCATGGTGATTAGATGGGAAAATATAAATAATTTTTACTGTTCTCTAAAGAATTCCCTCTTATAGTTGAAAATCTTATTTCATATAACATCATGAAAAGAGAACTCTGCTGACCCAGAATTAGATCCCCAAGTTTTTTATTGGCACTTCTGGCACAGCAAAACTTATGGGCAGCTAGTAATTGCCTGAGTGCCCAAAGGTTATGGATCAATCACCCGGACTACCCGTCATGCCAACTTGCAAGCCTGGGAATACTCAGAGAGGCTTGGGTTCTTTTTTCACTAAAGCACAATGGCTTATTGTTAGATTTGGAGGAAAAGGAGAGTGAAAGGAAAATGCTATTGAGTGTACTTAGTGAGAAACAGCATTTATATCTGACAGTAGCACATTTTTATAATGAGGCCAGCAAGGAAAAGATGGAGAGCAGGAAGGACCTTACAAGGAGAACTTGGCTTAGCAAGGCAGCTCAGCTGGTGTGAAGTAGACCCAAAAGTCCACAGGAGAAAAGAATATTATTTTTTAAAAAATACAGTGTGCAGCATTTACTCTTATTTTTAGGAGAAAAATGTTGGGGAGTCAACCCCACCTATTAACTTCATCTCATCTCATCTCTCATCTCTCTCATGCCAGCCAAAATATACACACCTGAAATCTTTTTAAATTGAGCTGATTTTTTTCAGTTATTCAAATATTTGACATCATCCTTTAATAAAAGGAAATTTCACTTTAGCAAGTTAAGTTTAGGTTGAGTCATATGGAACTGCCATTATTCTACTATTTTTTACTCTAAAACAGCAACTTCATATTGCTTAGCTTCCTACAGTACCTATAAGTATGTGATACATTTGGCATTTTATATTTGTGATAATAGGATGGATTATTTAATAGATGGTCCTGGGACTATTGGATAAGCATTTGGGGAAAAGTAAAGGAGGAATCCTACATCAATCCATAGACAAAAGTTAATTCTGAATACTGCTGCTGCTGCTGCTAAGTCACTTCAGCCGTACCGACTCTGTGCAACCCCATAGATGGCAGCCCTCCAGGCTCCCTCGTCCCTGGGATTCTCCAGGCAAGAACACTGGAATGGGTTGCCATTTCCTTCTCCAATGCATTAAAGTGAAAAGTCAAAGTTAAGTCGCTCAGTCGTGTCCGACTCTTCACAACCCCATGGGCTGCAGCCTACCAGGCTCCTCTGTCCATGGGATTTTCCAGGCAAGAGTACTGGAGTGGGGTGCCATTGCCTTCTCCAAATTCTGAATACTACTATTTAGCTAAATGTTAAAATGACTGAAAATTGAGAGTTTGGATGAATATTTATGTATTTAGGGGAGGGTACAGAAAGCATTTGTCAAAAAAGCATAGGATAAAGCCATAATACATTTAAATAAGGTTTTTAAGTTAAATATTATGTTGATGCCAAAACATCAACACCTATCTTTTAAAAATTCCACAGGGACTTCCCCTGTGGTCCAGTGGTAAAGAATCTGCCTGCCAATGCAGGGGACATGGATTCAATCCCTGGTCCAGCAAGATCCCATATGATGCCATGGGACAGCTAAGCCTGTGTGCCACAACTACTGAGGCTGCGCTCTAGAGCCCAGGAGCCGCAACTCGTGAAGCTCATGTGCTCTAGAGCCCATGCTCCCCAACAAGAGAAGCAACCACAGTGAGAAGCCCACACATTGCAACTAAAGAAAGCCTGTGCACAGCAATGAAGACCCAGAACAGTTAAAAATAATTTTTTTTTTAAATTCCACAAATAGGGAGTTCCCTGGCACAAATAGGGAGTAACCTCTGGACAGTGGTTAAGACTCAGTGCTCTCACTGCTGAGGGCCCGGGTTCGATCCCTGGTCAGGGAGCTAAGATCCTGCAGCCACACAGCACAGCCAAAAAGATTTAAAAAAAAAAAAAAAAGGCAAAAAATTCCACAAGTAAAAATAAAGCACAATTTTAAAACTGGGGGAAATATTTGCAATGACAGGGCAGAAAAGAAGCAGAGACCCTTAATATCTAAAGAACTCTTAGCTATCAACAGGAAAGTGATACACTCCAATTAAAAATGAACAATTTCCTGGGGATTTCTGTGGTTTTCCAGGGGTTAACACTCCGCACTGCAAATGCAGGGAGTGAGGGTTCGATCCTAGTCAGGGAACTAAGATCCCTCATGCCTTGGGACATGGCCAAAACATTAAAAAAAAGAACAATTTCCAAAAGGAGACATACAAATCCCAGTAAACCTCACAATCAAAGATACAGAAATTAAAAACATTACTGAAATACTGAGTCCCACCTTTCAAATTAATAAAGTAAAAAGAATGATGACACAAGCAATGGTAAGAGTATAGGACAATAAACGTTCTCATACATGGTTGGAGAGGTGAAGCTAAATTCATGCTTTCTAGTGGGCAATGGGTAATTTACATCAAAAATATTAAAACTCTGCATAACTTCTGAGCCCACAGTTCTACTTTTTTGCAAGTTATCTTAAGGAAAAACCCACAGATATGTCCTAAGTTACATGTACAAGTATTTCATCAACTTGAAAAATGTGGAAACTAGCTAAATATCCTAAAATAATAGAATTTTTAAATTGTTAGAATTGTTTAGAATTGTTAAAAATCACGACACATGCAAAATAAAACACTATGCCAGGGATCAAACCACACTATAAAAATATGTCTAGGCCTGAAGGAAAGTATGCCACTTACATAAAAAGTAAAAGCTCAGACCATAAGTCAGTATGTTGGGACTTCCCTGGTGGTCCAGTGGCTAAGACTAGATCCCACATGCCACAGCCAAGACCCAGCACAGCGAAATAAATAAAATTCTTTTAAAAAGTCAATATGTTACATACCTACGTACACACATACCCACACTAATTTGTTATTCACTTTTTTCTCTTAACCCTTTATTGTGAAAATCTTTCCACATAAATAAATGGCATCATCAAAGAAAAGTCAGTATGTTTACCATACAACTCAGGGTAGGGGCAAGATTCCCACCACGATTTGAACAGTGTACAGCAGCCCTGGTGTCTTATTTCCTAGTCTTCACTGATTACCTGATACCCGTGAGGTACTGAGATGCATAATGGTGATGTCATTTCCTACACAGAACATAATGATATCCCAGTTTAGCCTCCTTCTCCAGAGTGGGAGTAGATCATCTAGAATCATTTTGACATAGTTCTAGGTTGCCATGGCAGTGGCAGTGGAGAGAGGGATGAGATAAATCCCACTTTATGGGCCAGGTGAAATCTGGCTTTTATAAATACTGATATTAGTGATAGCTTATTATTATCCCAGGGGTACACCCCTCCCTGCCCCTAACACTCCTTATTCCCTTTATCCTGCTTTTTTTCCTTCCCCATATATACCACCTTCTAATACTTTCTATAATTTACATATTTATAATTGTTAGTATCTGTCTCCCCCTACTGGTATGAAGGTAGAGATTTTTGTCTGTTTTATTCACTACTGTATATGCTCAGTGGGGCTTCCTGGTGGCTCAGTGGGTAAAGAATCCGCCTGCAATGCAAGAGACATAGGTTTGATCCCTGGGTCGGGAAGATCCCCTAAAAGAGGAAATGGCAACCCACTCCAGTATTCTTGCCTGGGAAATCCCGTGGACGGAGGAACCTGGTGGCCTGTAGTCAGTCCATGGGGTCACAAAAGAGTCAGACACGGCTTAGCAACTGAACAACAACAAATACCATGCACTGGATACCTTAATTCAATTAGATAAGGACAGGTTTTTGGAGAAAAGAGATCACAAACGAACAACATGAGGGGTATTGGGGAAGAGAGCAATGGCAATCCACCCTTTTCGCCTTGCTCCTGATTGTGCTGCTGCTGCTGCTAAATCACTTCAGTCGTGTCCAACTCTGTGTGACCCCATAGACGGCAGCCCACCAGGCTCCCCCGTCTTAATTAGTGATAAGTGAGTCAAATATCTCTTGTTTATTTATTGTTGCCTGTCCTGGGTCTTTGTTGCTGTGCAGGTTTTTCTCTAGTTGTGGTGAACAGGAGCTACTCTCTAATTGCAGTGGGTGCGGGCTTCGCTTCTCTTGTTGTGGAGCACAGGCTCTAGGTGCTTGGGCTTCAGTAGCTGCATCACACAGGCTCAATATTTGCAGTCCACAGGCTTAGTTGCTCCACAGCACGTGGGCTCCCCGCAGATCAGGGATCGAACCTGTGTCTCCCTGTGTTGGCAGGCAGATTCTTTACCATTGAGCCACCAGGGAAGCTCCAAACATCTCTTTTAATGAAAATTCAGAAAGCTGCCTCTGTCTCCCTACCAACTGTCCCTGAAAGACGCTGCCCACTGAATCCACAGTGAGGACCCCAAAGTGAAAGGGCTGGGAACACTCCTCTTATTGACTCTACCTTAGGTTTAAAGCTGATGAGCAGTTCTCCAGTAATCCAGAGTTCCTCATCCAGGAGCAGAGAAGTATGTGACAAAACAGTGAAACAGTCACATTAAATTACATCTCAATAAGAAGAATTGCAGTACTGAGCAGATATTTATAATGATTGTCATTTCTAATGGATTTTTTTCCTTAATCCACACTTTTGGCCTCACTGCTTAGAATTCTTCTTTTACTTTCTATATTCAAATTCATCGTTCTCAGAAGGATTGTACATTCACCCTAGAAAAACTAGTTCTTTGAATCGGACTTCATAATCATGTTCATTATATTTTCCTGCTGAGCAAGATCAGCTTTAAGCTTGTTTAGGTAGAAGCGAAGTTTAAGAATGTATGTGCTGCACTTCTTTCCCTCTTCCCATGTAATCTGTCACAGCTCCTGGCTTTTGCCTCTTTGCTGATCATTTGAATGCGCCTACAATGAAGAAAGCCTTCATTTTTCTGCTTGAACAAAAGGGGAAAAAAGATGTCTCCTCCTGCGAGTACAAAACAGTCAGGTTTCACAACATGAACAGGAACTTCAAAATTGTTGCCAGTTCCTGACATACAGATAATTCTTCCAGAATTGCAGTTTTTCCAGTCCAAATTATACTTGAAAAACTACCAGCTCCCTAGAATAAGCTCTATGTAATGTCCAGCTCATTCCACCCCTGCCATAACAGGAAGAACACTGCTTCATATTTCTCCCTTGAAAGGCAATGCAGTCTAGTTGATAAGAGATCAGAGCCGACACCGGAAAACCTGACTGTATTCTACTCTTAGAAGCTGCATTTTTTTTTTTCTTTTCCTGTCTTTGCGTCTCTTCGCCCCTTCCTTTCCTTCACCCCCCATTTCTCCCTCCTCTTCTTTCTCCCTCCTCAATCCCTGTCTCTCTCCATCTCTCTCTGTTTCCTTCTCTCTCTCCCTCTCTCCTACAGTGAAATATCTGTTATATTAGGACTTACAGTACTAAGTGATGACAAAGACGTAAACAAACTTGACCTTTCATACATTGCTGGCGGAAGTATAAAACAGCACAAGCACTTTGGGGAAAGGCTTGGCAGTTTCTTATAAAGTTAAAACATGAGGGCTTTCCTGGTGGTCCAGTGGTTAAGACTCCATGCTTTCAAAGCAGAGAGCACAGATTCGATCTATGGTCAAGAAAGTTCCAGATGCCGTGTGGTGCAGCCAAAAAATAAAAAAAAAAAAAAAAAAAAAAAACATCAAATATGTGGCCCAGTCATTCTATTTCTAGGTGTTTACCCAAGGGAAATGAAAACATGTATCCACAGAAAGACTTTAATAAGATGCCAGAGCAGCTGTATTCATAATATCCCCGAATTGGAAACTACACAAATATCTTCAACAAATGAATGGGTACACGAATTGTGGTATGTTCACAGAATGCATTACTTCTCAGCAATAAAAAGGAATGAACTGTTGATACATGCACTAATCTGGATGAATCTCATCAATATTATGTTGAGTGAAAAGGTAGACACAAAGGAATACATACTATGTGGTTTTCATTTACACAGATATAGAACATGTTCAACAAATCTATGGTGATAGAAATAAGATCATTAATTCCCCAGGGAAGAGAGATGGCAGTGGCGGGACTGGGGTCGGGGGTGGGGGGGGGGGGTGTGGATTGCCTTAAAGGGGAATAAAGGAACTTTCTGGGGAAGTGAAAATGAAAATGATTTTTGTCTTTATTGATATGGTTACTTTGAGGCTGTTTATATTTGTCAAAATTCATCAGAACAGGGGCTTCTCTGGTGGTCTAGTAGTTAAAAATCCACCTACCAATGTAGGGGACACAGGTTCGATTCCTGGTCTGGGAAGATCCCACATGCCACAGGGCAGTTAAGCCTGAGTGCCACAACTACTGAGCCCACCCACCCTAGAGCCTGTGCTCTGCAAGAAGAGAAACCACCCCAGTGAGAAGACTGGGCACCACAATAAAGAGGAGCCCCCACTTGCCACAGCTGGAGGAAGCCAATGCACAGCAACGAAGATCCAGCACAACCAAAAAAAGCAAACACTTAATACCCATGCATTGCATTCTGTGTAAATTATATCATAATAAATGTGACTGAAAAATTCATACTGGAGTCTAGTCAAGGGTTTAAATTATTTTTTCCCAGAGCACACTGGTGGATTGTATATCAGCCTCTCTGTGAATCTACATAGTTGTAGACAAGAGGAGGTGGGTTAAATCAATGAGGTCATGGGTCTATTGGTAAAACTTCTGCTATCTGCCCCTATTAAATTCAACAGTCACTGAGCCCTTCAGTCTGCCAGATAACATGGTGGGCATTATTAGACATATAAAGATGAATTATTCAGAATTCCCACTCTCAGGTGATTGCTAATTATTTTTGGCCTAGTAGTGATAAAAAAAAAAAATGGCCATGCACTTAACTAACCACTGTAAAATAAAGAATAAGTGGGTAGTATAGGACCATATTTAACACAATCTTACTTAATACCAAGAAATGTCATGACAGCCCATGGGAGATCTTATTTTCTCTTTTTTTGTGCTATTTTTTTATTATTATTACTTTACAATATTGTATTGGTTTTGCCATACTTCAATATGAAGCCGCCATGGGTGTACATGTGTTCCCCATCCTGAACCCCCCTCCCACCTCCCTCCCCGTACCATCCCTCTGGGTCATCTTTATATGTGGTTCCTAAGCCCTCTAGGAAGAATTTTGAGGGGTACTTTGCAGCCCAAGAATGGATTAGCAAATACTGACATTACAACTCTTCCATAAAGAAGTTGGGATGGAGTTGCCTTCCTTCCCCTGGGAAGGATGGACAGCAAACTAGAAAACAAGCTTAAGAGGAGGATGAGTCAAAGGGCAAACAGCATCTGCCTTGAGACACAGGGAATGACAGGAGATGGTTAACAGAATTATCAAGATCAGGAAGCAGAGAACAGTTTCCCATGGTCTTTGTCTGATGCTGCTAAGTCGCTTCAGTTGTGTCCAACTCTGTGCGACCCCATAGACGGCAGCCCACCAGGCTCCCCCATCCCTGGGATTCTCCAGGCAAGAACACTGGAGTGGGTTGCCATTTCCTTCTCCAATGCATGAAAGTGAAAAGCTAAAGTGAAGTCGCTCAGTTGTGTCCAACTCTTAGCGACCCCATGGACTGCAGCCTACCAGGCTCCTCCATCCATGGGGTTTTCCAGGCAAGAGTACTGGAGTGGGATGCCATTGCCTTCTCCAAAATGGAAAGGAGAGCAGCCAAGATGGTGGAGTAGAACACTAAGCTCACCTCCTCTTATGAGCACACCAATCTGCAGAATACTCATGGTTGAAAAATTCTTAAACCAGAAAGGGTTTTCTACAACTAAAAGCATAAAAAAGGAACCACAGGAAGACTGGTAGAGGGGGGTGGACTGGCAATATAATCAAATTGTATAACCCTCCCCCATGGGTGACCCACAACATGGATAATAACTATATTACAGAGGTTCTTTCATAGAAGTAAGAGTTCTGAACCCCGCATGAAGCCTCCTAGCCCAAGGGTCCAGCATTGGGAGGAGGAACTCCCAGAGCATTTGGTCTTGAAGGCCAGTGGGGCTTGATTGCAAGACCTCCTCAAGCTTGGGGGAAATTCACACTTCATTCTTAAAGGACACACACGAAATTTCACACACATCAGGACCCAGGGCAAAAGCACTGATTTCATAGGAGCCTGGGCCAGACCTACCTGCTGGTCTTGGAGAGTCTCCTGGGGAGCTGGGAGGCAGGGGATGGCTTAGTAGACAGTGGTGACCATCATTATCAGGGAGTATTCATCTGCATGAACTCTCCTAGAGGCTGACATCTTGCTTGGGCCATTAGCACTATGACCCGGCCCCATCCAGCAGTCTGTCGGCTCCAGTGCTGGGATGCCTAAAGATTTCCTGGGCCACAGACACTTCTAGACACACCGCTAAACAGGGTCCTGCCTACCAGGAGACCAAGACCCAGCTCCACCCACCACTGGGCAAGCACATCCCATCAGGCCAGGACACCTGCACAGGCCCCTAGACCAGCCTCACTCACCAAGGGGCAGACACCAGAAGCCAGAAATGTATGGTCCCACAGGCTACCAACCAAATTGGCAAACACAGACCAGAAAATACTCTGGGACTATCTGGCCCCTGGCTGTTAGATGAGAAGAGAGGAGTGCACTGCTAGGATGCATAGGACATCTCCTACAGAATCGAGAAACTCACAGCTAACATCATACTCGATGATGAAAGGCTGAAGGCATTACCTCTAAGATCAAGAACAAGTCAAGTATGCCCACTCTAGCCACCTTTGGTTCCATATGTTTTTTGGAAGTCCTGGCCACAGCAATCGGAGAAGAAATAAAAGGAATCCAAATTAGAAAAGAAGTAAAACTGTCACTGTTCACAGATGATGATACTATACATAAAAAATCCTAAAAAGGCTACCAGTAAACTACTAGAACTCATCAGTTAATTTGGTAAAGTTGTTGGAAACAAAATTAATGTACAGAAATCTGGTGCATTTTTATAGAGCAGGAGTCCCCAACCACTGGGATCTAATGCCTCATGGTCTGATGTAATAATAAGAGAAATAAAGTGCATAATAAATGTAATGCACTTGAATGTTGAAACCATCCCCTCACTCGCAGCCTATGGAAAAATTGTCTTCCACAAAACTGGTCCCTGGTGCCAAAAAGGTTGGTGACTGCTACAGTGTATACTAACAATGAAATATCAGAAAGAGAACTCGATCCCATTTATCATCACATCAAAAAGAATAAAATGCCTAGAAGTAAACATATCTAAGGAAGCAGAAGACCTGTACTCCAAAATCTATAAGACACTAATGAAAGAAATTAAAGATGATATAGTAATAAACATGGGAAAATAAACTTTGTTCTTGGATTGGAAGAATCAATATTGTTAAAATGACCATACTACCTAAGGCAATCTACATATTCAGTGCAATCCTTATCAAATTACCAATGGCATTTTTCAGAGAACCACTACAAAACAATAGTGGTACTGGCACAGTAATCAGAACAGGATGGGACTGGCACAAAAACAGACATATAAATCAGGGCAACAAGATAGAAAGCCCAGAAATAAACCCCTGCATTTATGGTCAATTAATCTACAATAAAGGAGGCAAGAATATACAGTGGAGAAAAGACAGTCTCTTCAACAAGTGCTTCTGGGAAAACTGGATAGCCACATGTAAAAGAATGAAATTAGAACATTCTTTAATACCATACACAAAAATAAACTCAAAATGAATTAAACACTTAAATGTAAGACTGAATACAATAAAACTCCTAGAGGAAAATGTAGACAGAACACTCTTTGACATAAATTACAGCAATAATTTTTTGGATCTATCTTCTAGAGTAATGGAAATAAAAATAAACAAATGGGACCTAATTAAGCTTTTTAACAGCAAAGGAAACCATAAGCAAAACAAAGAGACTATCTATGGACTAGGAGAAAATATTTGCAAAGGATGTGACTGACAAGGGATTAATTTCCAAAATATACAAACAGCTCATACAGCTTAATATAAAAAAAATCCAATCAAAAAATCAGCAGAATACCTAAATACACATTTCTCCAAAGAAGACATAAAGATGGCCAACAGGCATGTGAAAAGATACTCAGTATCACTAATTATTAGAGAAATGCAAATCAGAATTACAGTGAAGTACCACCTCATACCAGTCAGAATGGCCATCATCATGAAGTCTACAAATAAATGCTGGAGGGGGTGTGGAGAAAAGGAAACCCTCCTCCACTGCTGGTGGGAATGTAAATTGGTACAGCCACTATGGAGAACAGTATGGAGATTCCTTAAAAAAACTAAAAACAGAGCTACCATATGATCCAGGGATCCCACTCTGGGCATATATCTGGAGAAAATTCTAATTGAAAAAGATACATGCACCCCAATGTTCATAGAAGCACTATTTATAATAGCCAAGACATGGAAGCAACCTAAGTGTCCATTACAGAGGAATGGGTTAAAGAAATGTGGTACATATATACAGAAGAATACCATAAAAAGGAATGAAATAATGCCATTTGCAGCAACATGGATAGACCTAGAGATTATCATATTTAGTGAAGCAAGTCAAAGACAAATATCACATATGTGGAATCTAAAGTATGATACAAATGAACTTATTTAGAAAATAGAAATAGACTCACAGATACAGAAACAACCTTATAGTTACCAAAAGGGATAGCAGGGTGGGAGGCAGAGAGAAATTAAGAGTTTGGGATTAACATATACATACTATGCTATGCTATGCTAAGTCACTTCAGTCGTGCCCGACTCTGTGCGACCCCATAGACAGCAGCCCACCAGGCTCCCCCATCCCTGGGATTCTCCAGGCAAGAACACTGGAGTGAGTTGCCATTTCCTCTCCAATGCATGAAAGTGAAAAGTGAAAGTGAAGTCGCTCCGTCGTGTCCTACTCCTAGCGACCCCATGGACTGCTGCCCACCAGGCTCCTCTGTCCATGGGATTTTCCAGGCAAGAGTACTGGAGTGGGGTGCCATTGCCTTCTCCGCATATACATACTACTATATATAAAGTAGATAAACAACAAGTATCTACTGGATTAGCACAGGGAATTACACTCACTGTCTTACAATAACCTACAATGTAAAATAATCTGAAAAAGTATATATGTGTGTGTGTGTGTGTGTGTGTGTATATATATATATATCTCACATTGCTGTACACATGAAATTAAAATACAGTGTAACTTAACTATACTTCAATTTTTTAAAAAAACTAAAATAATATTAAAGGGTGATGTAAAACTGAAAGGGCAAACATGCATCAGAGCAGACAATCTCAGTGACTTCACACAATAAAAGTTTCTTTCTTCCCCCCCTTGAAGTTCTATGCAAGCATTCTTGTTTGGGCAGTTCTCCTGAACCTCTGTCCTCCAAGTGATGACTTGAGGATCTAGGTGCTTCCATTTTGTGACTTCAAGGTAGTTTTAGTGCCATGTAGCTAATAGACAAAGAAACAAACACAAGGATGATTGTGTGGAATGTTTTACAGACCATGCCTGGAAGTGGCGTATATCAATTCTGCCCACATTTCATGGACCAGAACTCAGTCACATGATCCCATGTAGATGCAAGGATGGCTGAGAAATTTAGCTTAGCTGTGTTCCCAGCGTAGAAAAGAGCCAGACTGGTGAACACCAACAATCCTGACCACGGCGAGACTACTTATTGAGCAATTTGACAGCCATAAATGCTCAGCGTTCAACTGTTCAAGGGAAGCTGAAAGAGATGACATAAAGTTGTGGGGAAGGGGAGGTAGGAAGTACTCTTCTCTCCAGAAAATGCTGTGTTCCTCATTGAGAATAAGAGAACAAATCAACAGTTGAAACCAGAGAGCAGCACTATGCCACAAATGTCATGTGACCCAAGAGCCAGAGAAGAAAAACAGCAGAGTTCTGGGGTCAGAATAAATCTGTCAAAGGCATTGTACAATAGCCCCTATGCTTTGATGACCTCCAAGCCTGGACTTGGCACATTGTTTAGAGCAGTAGGAGATTGAAGAGGGTCAACCGATTTGAATTGTCAGTTGGTATCCCTAGTAGTTCAGCTGGTAAAGAATCCACCTGCAGTGGAGGAAACCCCACTTCCATCCCTGGGTCAGAAAGATCCCCTGGAGAAGGGATAGGCTACCTATTCCAGTTTACTTGGGCTTCCCTGGTAGCTCAGATGGTAAAGAATCTGCCTGTAATGTGGGAGACCTGGGTTTGATCCCTGAGTTGAGAAGATCCCCTGGAGGAGGGCACAGCCACCTACTCCAGTATTCTTGCCTGGGAAAATTCCATGGACAGAGGAGCCTGGCAGGCTACAGTCCATGGGGTCACAAAGAGTCAGACATGACTGAGCGACTTTCAATAGATAGATCATTCTAGAAGTTTAGCTGGGAGCTCTGACCAGATCTCTCATACATTATTAGTTGGACTCCAGTTTTGTTTTGTTTTTTTAGGACTTCCCTGGTGGCTCAGATGGTAAAGCGTCTGTCTACAATGTGGGAGACCCGGGTTCGATCCCTGGGTTGGGAAGATCCCCTGGAGAAGGAAATGGCAATCCACTCCAGTACTATTGCCTGGAAAATCCCATGGACAGAGGAGCTTGCTAGGCTACAATCCATGGGGTCCCAAAGAGTCGGACGTGACTGAACGACTTCACTTTCACTTGTTTTGTTTTTGTTTTTGTTTTTTATTTGTTTATGTAACTAAAAAATGAGGGACTTCCTCAAAAAGTTAAACATAGAGGTACCACTTGGTCCAGCAATTTCACTTCTGGATATTTACCCAAAAGAATTAAAGGCAGGGACTCAAACAGATATCTGCATTCCCATGTTCATAGCAGAATGATTCACAATGGCCCAAAAGCGGAAACATCCCAAATACCTATGAACAGATGAATGGATAAAGAGAATGCAGTATATACATCCAATGGAATATTATTCAGCCTCAAAAAAGAAGGAAATTCTGACACATGCTACACTGTCGTTCATACAGTAAAGAATCTGCCTGCAATGCAGGAGACCTGGGTTTGATCCTGGGTTGGGAAGATCCTCTGGAAAAGGGAATGGCAATCCACCCCGGTATTCTTGCCAGGAAAATTCTATAGACAGAAAAGCCTGGTGGGCTATAGTCCGTGGGGTCACAAAGAGTGGGACACAAATGTACAGCTAACACTAACTAACACAGCATGGATGAACTAGGCCAACACAGATGAACTAAGTGAAATAAGCCAGACAAAAAGAACAAATATTGTACGATTCCACTTATATGATGTATCTAAGACAGGCAAATTCATAGACAGAAAGTAGAATAGAAGTTACCAAGTGCAGGAGTTGCCTGTTAGTCGAGTGGTTAAGACTCCAAGCTCCCAATGCAGGGGGCCCGGGTTCAATCCCTGAGGAGGGAACTAGATCCCACATGCCACAACTAAGACCTGACACAGTCAAATAAATAAATAGTAAAAAAAAAACAAATGCTTTTAAAAAAAAAGAAGTTACCAGGGGCTGTGTATTTTGGCAGGGAGGGGAGTTACTGTTTAATGAGTACAGAGATGAAAAAATTCCAGAAATGGATAGTGGTAATAGTTGGACAGTGTTGTGAATGTACTTCATGCCACTGAAATGACTACCTAAAAATGGTTAAAAGGGTAAATTTCATGTTATCCATATTTTACCATAATTAAAAATATTATTTTAATGAAGGGCCTGGACTCTCCAACAGAGAAACAAATAATGTGTGCTAAGAGCCAGACAGAGAACAATTCTAGTCTGTAAATGGGGGTGGGTGGATCCAAGTAAAGCTTCATGGAAGAGACAACGACATCAGCTTGGCCTTGGAGAATTTCAAGCTGGATGCTGGGAGAAAGGGGAGACAGAGAGGACATATTCCAGGCAGTGAGGCAATGTGAACAAGCAGAGAGTCACAAAAGTATGTAGCATTACCTAAGAAATGGTGACCAGTACAGTTTATTCATTGCATCTCCTGCCTTCCCTGTTGAGGCCTCTGATGTGCTCCCATCGGAGCTATATTAGGCAACAGCTGGCTGCTCAACATTCCCTGGATGCCAGGTCCTGGGTCCCCATGCTGGGCACAGCAAACTCCTACTTGACTTACTTTAGACAAGCATAACCCTCAGTGACATACACATGAATATTTTCACTTGATTCATACTAAGGGAGTTTACATAATTATATAATACATGCATATCAATAACCTCAGATATGCAGATGATACCACACTTATGGCAGAAAGTGAAGAAGAACTAAAGAGCCTCTTGATGAAAGTGAAAGAGGAGAGTGAAAAAGTTGGCTTAAAGCTCAACATTCAGAAAACTAAGATCATGGCATCTGGTCCCATCACTTCATGGCAAATAGATGGGGAAATAATGGAAACAGTGACAGACTTTATTTTGGGGGGGGGGGGGCTCCAAAATCACTGCAGATGGTGACTGCAGCCATGAAATTAAAAGACGCTTGTTCCTTGGAAGAAAAGTTATGACCAACCTAGACAGCATATTAAAAAGCAGAGATATTACTTTGTCAACAAAGGTCCCATCTAGTCAAAACTATGGTTTTTCCAGTAGTCATGTATGGATGTGAGAGTTGGACTATAAAGAAAGCTGAGTGTTGAAGAATTGATGCTTTTGAACTGTGATGCGGGAGAAGACTCTTGAGAGTCCCTTGGACTGCAAAGAGATCCAACCAGTCCATCCTAAAGGAGATCAGTCCTGGGTGTTTATTGGAAGGACTGATGTTGAAGCTGAAACTCCAATACTTTGGCCATCTGATGAGAAGAACGGACTCATTTGAAAAGACCCTGATTCTGGGAAAGATTGAAGGTGGGAGGAGAAGGGGATGACAGAGGATGAGATGGCTGGATGGCATCACCACCTCAATGGACATGAGTTTGAGTAAACTCCAGGAGTTGGTGACGGACAGGGAAGCCTGGTGTTCTGCAGACCATGGGGTCACAGAGTCGGACGTGACTGAGCGACTGAACTGAACTGTCACCTTTTTTAGGTGGACTTACTTTCTGAGGGATTTTGTCCTGTAAATCTGTTTATATATTGTCAGATATGTGGATGTATAATATTTCTGAAATGTTAACTAAAATTTTTCTTCTCCATGCTTCCTCTGTTCCTTCCTGCTCAAGTAGGTAGGTAAGTGTGTGTACACTGCCTCAAGGGAGGAATGTGACAGGGTGGTCTTTTGTTTTGTGTTTTAACTGAGGTGTAATTGACATACCAGGGCTTCCTAGGTGGCTCAGTGGTAAAGAATTCACCTACCAATGCAGGAGACATGGGTTCAATCCCTGGGTTGGGAAGATCCCCTGGAGGAGGAAATGGCAACCCACTCAAGTATTCTTGCATGGAACATCCCATGGACAGAGGAGCCTGGCAGGATACAGTCCATGGAATCACAAAGAGCCAGACACGAATTGGCAATTGAATAACAATTGACATAGCATTATATTCATTTCAGACCGGGTGGTGGTTGACATCCTTCCAAAAGTTGGGCATGGCTCTTTTCTCTGAACAAGGCAGCACTTTGATCCTCTTCAAATCAACATGATAGAAGTTTCTGAACACCAGTAGTCAGGTTTGCCTATTTGTGTGTGTTGTGGGGGGCGGGTGATAGGGGTGGAATTTAACTCTTTATTCCCTGTCCAAGACAATTCTCAGTGACATAACGTAGTGTATTGTCTGCGCAGTTTCCAGCCTTCTGCTGAAGATTGCTTCATCGTCGCACTCCTGGACTGCCCTGCATCACAAGCTGCTGTAGTTCATTAGGTCTAGGGAGTGGACTGACCCCACCCCACAGCCAAGTCCTGCAGGCCCACCCGGCACACTGTTTGAAAGGAGGGAGATCTCTGACCATTTTATTACTCGTCCTGGGGCAGAAATGAAGGACTGAGAGGACAGCCAAACTGACATCCATGCCTTATCCATGGACAAGGATGAGGGCAGTCTCTCCCTAGTAACTGCTGACAAACAGGAAGTGGACATAATTTCTCAACACATATTTTCATAGTAGAAAACTCAAAGTGTACTCTAGCCAAGTGATCAAAAATAACAGCACCAGAAAAGGGCAAACAGACATGCTATATGCACCTGTAGCTGAGACAACCTAGGTTGCTCAGTCATGTCTGACTCTTTGTGACCCCATCGACTGTAGTCCACCAGGCTCCTCTGTCCATGGAATTCTCCAGGCCTGAATACTAGAGTAGATTGCTATGCCATCCTCCAGGGGATCTTCCCAACCCAGGGATCGAACCCAGGTCTCCTACATCGAAGGCAGATTCTTTACTGTCTGAGCCACCAGGGAAGCCCAGGGAGACACCTTAGCTCTTCTGAAAAATATCCCCAGGTTGCTTTCAGGGAACTTGGGAGCCTCCTTGTAATTAGTTCCCTTGGTAGAAAGATACACCCTCCTTGTAGCTCCCAAAGCAGTGCTTCTTAAACTTTACTGTGCTTGCCAATCACCTGTGAACCTTACTCAAAAGCAGATTCTGCTTCAGTACATCCGAGGTGGGGCTCAACATTCTGTATCTCTTTTTTTTAATTCTTATTGGAGCATAGTTGCTTTACAATGTTGTGTTAGTTTCTGCTGTTCAACAAAGTGAATCAGCTGTAAGTATACATACATCCCCCCTTTTTTAGATTCCCTTCCCATTTAGGTCACCACAGAGCACTGAATAGTTCCCTGTCCTATACAGTCAGTTCTAATTAGTTACCTATTTTACACATACTATCAATAGTCAATCCCAGTCTCCCAATTCATCCCACCCCACTCCTTTCCCCCTTGGTGTCCATACATTCTACTAGCACCTATCATTCTCAGATTCTTCCAAAAAATTGCAGAGGGAGGAACACTCATTGTACAAGGCCACCATCACCCTAATGCCAAAATCAACACTCTGCATTTCTAATAAGTTCCTAGGTAACTTGGGTGTGGCTGATCTTGGAGTAGCAAGGTCCTAAAGCAATGTTTCTCAAAGTGCTGGTCTCCTTGGACCACCAGCATCTGTAGCACCTGGAAAGTGGTTAGAAACGCAAATTCTCAGGTCCCATCTTGCCCCCCTCAGCCTAACCCAGATCTCCTTTTCTGAATTAGAAACTCGGTGTAGGGGCCAGTCCCACTGATGCCAAACCCTCCCTTCCCTTATTAACACCTGCTTGAACCTGCCCTTTGGAACTCAGGGGAAGGTCACAGGAGGCTGAATAAAACCTAATTCCTGCAAACAAGAAACCGGGTCCTGCTCAGTTTCACAGCCAGGGCTAGAACTAGGATTAGGCAAAATTGAAAGAGGTACCTACAGGGGTGGGGTTGTGCAAGTGTAAGGTCAGCCCTTGTCAGCGTCTTCTGTGCCCTCCAAGAGAGTCTGATGAAGCCAGAAGTAGAAGAACCATTGTCTCTTTTCTTTTCAATAAATCACCTCAGTGAAGAGCAGCTTATGGCACCTCACTCCAGAACTCTTGCCTGGAAAATCCCATGGACAGAGGAGCCTGGTGGGCTGCAGCCCATGGGGTCGTGAAAAATCGGACACAACTGAGCGATTTCAGTTTCACTTTTCACTTTCGTGCATTGGAGAAGGAAATGGCACCCCACTCCAGTGTTCTTGCCTGGAGAATCCCAGGGATGGGGGAGCCTGGTGGGCTGCCGTCTATGGGGTCACACAGAGTTGGACACGACTGAAGCGACTTAGCAGCAGCAGCAGCAGCAGAGCAGCTTAATTGTACTTAAATTATTTGAGCCTGACCTCAGATGCATTGAAATAGAACCTTTGTGGGGTAGAAAAATGTTCATCTGGCCCATAAAGGGATGTGGTGTGAATGAGAATGCTCTTCAAAGCCTGTTTGGCCTGGGAAGGATTTGAAAGAGAAAAACAATGTATCAAGCATGATCCACTGGGTAAGCAAAATGTGGGGAGGCATACTGCAGTCACAGGCAAGGAGCCAGAGATACCACAGAGCAATGTGGCAAGGGCAGAAAAACATCGTTGGATGAATATTGCAAGAAACATAATTCAGAGCACAATACCATTTACATAAATTTCAAATGCATACTTTAAAAAATACACTATTTGGGGGCTTCCCAGGTAACTCAGTGGTAAAGAATCTGCCTGCCAACGCAGAGGACATGGGTTCCATCCCTGGTCCAGGAAGATCACACATGCCACCAAACAGTTAAACCCATGCACCACAGCTATTGAGCCTGTGCTCTAGAGCCTGAGAGCTGCAACTTCTGAGCCCACATGCTGCAGCTACTGAAGCCTGCAAGCCCTAGAGCCCATGCTCTGCAACAAGAGAAGCCACCGCAATGAGAAGCCTGTGCACCACAGCTAGAGAGTAGCCCCTAATTGCTGCAACTAGAGAAAGGCCTGTGCAGCAATGAAGACCCGTGATCGCCAAAAATTAATAAATAAATACACTATTTCTTTTTAAGCAAAGATCCATGAACAGAGAGGGTTGCAGAGGGGGAACTGGAATAAGAGTGAGGCCCAAGAATAAGCGGGGCAGGAGTGGGGCATGGAAAGGAATAAGCGAACAAACAAGCATAAAAGAAGAACTTAGCATGGAGATGACAGCATGCTCTGAACCCCGGGGACTATGAGTCACTCACCTCCAGCGCAAGGTCCACAGGTTGGCAGGGTGTGTAGCAATCTCTGCAGATGGAGACGAGAAATCCATTGAAAACAAGAACTCCAGAGGAGTCTTCTGCACACTGTGGACATCTTTAATTCCAAAGTGTTTTATTTTCTAGCATATCTATAATTTGGCTGCCACATAACTTTCCAGTCCCCCTGCCTGACACTTTGCAATCCAGTAATCCAGCAAATGTCACAGTTTCCCACCCCTAGTTCTTTATTCATATCACATCTCCTGCCTGAACACTGTTTAACTCTCTTCACCTGGGTAACTGTCATGTATTCTTTACAACTCAGCTCAGGTCCCATCTCATCAGGACAATGTTTCTGACCCCTCTAGCTGGGTTAAGTTGATCCATGGGCTTTTACAGCACTGGGTTATTTGGTCGTGGAGAATTATACTGTAATCACTGATTTGTATGTTTTTTAAATGTCCCTAACCCAAGAATATGCTCTTATCACCTTTGGTTTCTTAGTGCCTATCAATATTGTACCTGTAATTCAGTAGGTTTTCAAATGTGGTAGGGCTTACCCATAAAGCAGGCGTGATAGGGCTTAATCAGCTCTAGGAATATTATTTATGTATTCATTCACTTGAGCTTCCCAGGTGGTTCAGCGATAAAGATTCCGCCTGCCAATGCAGGAGAATCCAGGAGACCTAAGAGACACAGGTTCAGTCCCTGGGTTGGGAAGATCCCCTGGAGGAGGAAATGGCAATCCACTCCAGTATTTTTGCCTGGGAAATCCCATGGACAGAGGAGCCTGGCAAGCTATACTCCATGGGGTCACAAAAAGAGTTGGACACGAATTTGCAACTGAACAACAAAACAAAACAAGCATTCACTTACACAAGACCTTGTTCAGAAAGCACTTAAGGCAGCACTGGAGAACTAAATTTCCGAGAAGAAGGTGGAATTTCACTGTAATAACCCCCCCCCGCCCCCCAGTATCAGCTCTCTGCGGTCACAAGGATGCATCATGGCTGGCTGTCTGAACAGACCAAGATCCGGAGCAGGAGCCGGCCGGCGTTCTTGCAGTAGCTGGTTGGCAAAATATCTCCATCCCTGCCTGCTACTGCCATCTCCAGGGGACTGGTTGATTTTCACCCAGCTGCAAGCCTCCAGCTGCTAGGAGAAAGTCACAACTCTGAATTCTTCCTTTGTCTCGTTCAGGTTTCTGAAGGAGGAGTTGTGTACCTTTGTCCTCCAGTCAGGTAGACAGCAGAAGACCATTTTATACTGTTTCCTCGTCTACATCAAATACTTTCTGAGTTTATAGCCTCACATGATTGATGTAGGAAATTGGAAAGTTATGTCTTAAAAGATTCACAAACCCTTAATTGAGAAGAAATTTGTAATCATAGCCATGCACCCCTCTCACAGAAAGGAAAATAAATCTTTTATTTAAATCAGTTATGTAAAAAAAAAAGCTGAAACACTGAGTCTATAATGAATTTGCCTCCAACATTGCTAATCATCAGGGAAACACAAATCAAATCACAATGAATTATCACCGCACACCTGTCAGAATGGCTATCATCAAAAAAAAACACAAATCACGAATGTTGGCAAGAATGTGGAGAAAAGGGAACCCTAGTAATTTTGGTGGGAATGTAAATTGGTGTAGCCACTGCGGAAAACAGTGTGCTTTCTGAGGTTTCTCAAAAAACTAAGAATAAAACTGTTATGCTGCTGCTAAGTTGCTTCAGTCGTGTCCGACTCTGTGCGACCCCATAGACGGCAGCCCACCAGGCTCCCCCGTCCCTGGGATTCTCCAGGCAAGAACACTGGAGTGGGGTGCCATTTCCTTCTCCAATGCATGAAAGTGAAAAGCGAAAGGGAAGTTGCTCAGTCGTGCCCGACTCTTAGTGACCCCATGGATTGCAGCCCACCAGGCTCCTCCGTCCATGGGATTTTCCAGGCAATTCCACTCCTGGGTATATATCTGAAAAAGAAAATAATAAAGACACTAATTTGAAAACATATGTGCACATCAATGTTCATAGCACCATTATTTATGAATGTCAAGATCTGGAAGCAACCTAAGTGTCCATCAACAGATGAATAAAGAAGATGTGGCATATGTGTGTGTGTGTGTGTGTGTATACTTACATATATTTATATATGTATGTACTAAGTTGTAAAAAAATGAAATTTTACCATTTGCAGCCACATGGGTGACTTGGAGGGTATTATACTAAGTGAAATAAGTTAGACAGAAAAAGATAAATAATGTATATCACTTACATATGAAATCTAAAAAGTACAGTAAACTAGTGACTATAACAAAAAAGAAACAGACTCACCGATTCAGAGAACAAACTAGATGTTACCAGAGAGGAGGATGGAAGGGGCATTATAGGGGTAGGGGATTCAGAGATACAAACTGCTATGTGTAAAATAAGCTACCATGGGGAATTTCCTGTTGGTCCAGTGTTTAGGATTCTGCGCTTCCACTGCTGAGGGCCCAGATTCAGTCCCTGGTGGGGGAACTAAGAGCCTGCAATCTGTGAGACACCATCAAAAACAGTTTTAAAATAAAATAATCTATAAGGATTTATTGTACAGCACAAGGAATATAGCCAGTATTTTGTAATAACTATAAATGGGGTATAACCTTTAAAAACTGTGAATCACTACATTCTATACCTGTAACATGTAATATTGTATATCAAGTATATGTCAATAAAAAATAAAATAGAATGAATTTGCCTCATATCCAGAGTTTTCTTCAGTATATCATTATTTTTCAAATAGAATCATCATAAACTTCTGGCTATTTTTTAACAGACCAAATTACATTTGCTTAATGATAAGAAAACATGATTTGGTAAAATCTAAATTCAGTTGGCTGGGAAACCTTTCCTATAGTCTGTAATAGACTGTCCTGTGCATGTGTGTGTGCTCAGTCACTCAGTCGTGTCTGACTCTTTGTGACACCATGGACTGTAGCCCGCCAGGCTTTTCTGCCCATGGGTTTCTCCAGGCAAGAATAACTGGAGTGGGTTCTCCAGGGAATCTTCCTGACCCAGGGATGCATCCTGTGTCTCCTGCATTGGCAGGTGGATTCTTTAACACTCAGCCACCTGGGAAGCCCAGTGTACTGTCTCAGAAGTCAAATAATCAAGGGGAAAAAATAGTATACTCACCAGAACAGGATTTCCCAGCATTGGCACTATTGACATTTGGGGTGAGACCATTCTTTCTTTCAGGGGTTGAAAATGTTCCCTGCCTGATAGCATGTTTAGCAGCATCCCTGGCCTCTCCCCACCAGTTGTCAGTAGCACTCATCTACCCTCAGTCATTGACAACCAAAATATCCCCTGGGTGGAGGAGGGGAGCCAAATCACCTCTCCATGGAGTACCACTGCCCAACAGGAAGGCACAAAGCCACCCATGGAGAGGTGTGCTGTGCTTAGTCGCTCAGTTGTGTCCAATTCTGTGTCACCCCATGGACCGTAGCCCACCAGGCTCCTCTGTCCATGGGGATTCTCCAGGCAAGAATACTGGAGTGGGTTGCTATGCCCTCCTCCAGGGGATCTTCCCAACCAAGGGATCAAACCCAGGTCACCCTTATTGCAGGCGGATTCTTTACCAACCAAGCCACCAGGGTAAACCGTGGATAAGATAGAGTCTGTAATTAGAACTTGAGACAGAACACACAGGCCTTTCCTGTAACCCAAAGACCAAGCATTGAACTTCCTTAATTCAAAGGTGTCAAACTTGCCAACGCTGTGTATGCATGTGTGTTCAGTCATGTCCAACTCTGTGCAACCCCATGGACTGTAGCCCTCCAGGCTTCTCCATCCTTGGGATTCTCCAGCAAGAATACTGGTGTGGGTTGCCGTGCCCTCCTCCAGGGCATCTTCCTGACCTGGGGATCAAACCCATGTTTCCTGCATTGGTAGGTGGGTTCTTTACCACTTCAGTTCAGTCAGTTCAGTTACTCAGTCATGTCCGACTCTTTGCGACCCCATAGACTGCAGCATGCCAGGCCTCCCTGTCTATCACCAACTCCTGGAGTTCATTCAAACTCGTCCATTGAGTTGGTGATGCCATCCAACCATCTCATCCTCTGTCGTCCCCTTCTCCTCCCACCTTCAATCTTTCCCAGCATCAGGGTCTTTTCCAATGAGTCAGCTCTTCGCATCAGGTGGCCAAAATATTGGAGCTTCAGCTTCAACATCAGTCCTTCCAATGAATATTCAGGACTGATTTCCTTTAGGATGGACTGGTTGCATCTCCTTGCAGTCCAAAGGACTCTCAAGAGTCTTCTCCAATATCACAGTTCAAAAGCATCAATTCTTCAACACTCAGGTTTCTTTATAGTCCAACTCTCACATCCATACATGACCACTGGAAAAGTTATAGCTTTGACTAGATGGGACCTTTGTTGGCAAAGTAATGTCTCTGCTTTTTAATATGCTGTCTAGGTTGGTCATAGCTTTTCTTCCAAGGAACAAGCGTCTTTTAATTTCATGGGTGCAGTCACCATCTGCAGTGATTTTGGAGCCCCCAAAAATAAAGTCTGTCACTATTTCCACTGTTTCCCTATTTGCCATGAAGTGATGAGACTGGATGCCATGATCTTAGTTTTCTGAATGTTGAGTTTTAAGTCAACTTTTTCACTCTCCTCTTTCACTTTCATCAAGAGGCTCTTTAGTTCTTCGTTTTCTGCCATAAGTGTGGTGTCATCTGCACATCTGAGGTTATTGATATTTCTCCCAGAAATCTTGATTCCAGCTTGTGCTTCATCCGGACCAGCATTTCACACAATGTCCTCTGCATATAAGTTAAATAAGCAGGGTGACAATATACAGTCTTGATGTACTCCTTTCCCGATTTGGAACCCTTCTGTTGTTTCATGTCCAGTTCTAACTATTGCTTCTTGACCTGCATACAGATTTCTCAGGAGGCAGGTCAGGTGGTCTGGTATCCCCATCTCTTGAAGAATTTTCCACAGTTTGTTGTGATCCACACAGTCAAAGGCTTTGGCATAATCAATAAAGCAGTAGATATTTTTCTGGAACTTTCTTGCTTTTTTGATGATCCAACAGATGTTGACAATTTGATCTCTGGTTCCTCAGTCTTTTCTAAATCCAGCTTGAACATCTGGAAGTTCACGGTTCACGTACTGTTGAAGCCTGGCTTGGAGAATTTTGAACATTACTTTGCTAGCAAGTGAGATGAGTACAGTTGTGTGGTAGTTTGAACATTCTTTGGCATTGACTTTCTTTGGGGTTGGAATGAAAACGACCTTTTCCAGTCCTGTGGCCACTGCTGAGTTTTCCAGATTTGCTAGCATATTGAGTGCAGCACTTTCACAGCATCATCTTTTAGGATTTGAAATAGCTCAACTGGAATTCCATCACGTCCACTAGCTTTGTTCGTAGTGATGTTTCCCAAAGCCCACTTGACTTCACATTCCAGGATGTCTGGCTCTTGGTGAGTGATCACACCATCATGATTATCTGGGTCATGAAGATCTTTTTTGTATTGTTCTTCTAAATGGCAACCGACTCCAGTATTCTTGCCTGGAAAAAAATCCCATGGACAGAGGAGCCTGGTAGGCTACAGTCCATGGGGTTGCAAAGAGTCGGATACAACTGAGCGACTTCTCTTTCTTTCTTTCTTTCTTTCTTTCTGTGTATTCTTGCCACCTCTTCTTAACATCTTCTACTTTTGTTAGGTCCATACCATTTCTGTCCTTTATTGTGCCCATCTTTGCATGAAAGATGTCTGTGTCCCTGGCTCAGACAGTAAAATGTCTGCCTATAATGTGGGAGACCTGGGTTTCATCCCTGGGTCAGGAAGATCCCCTGGAAAAGGAAATGGCAACTCCAGTACTCTAGCCTGGAAAATCCCATGGACAGAGGATCCTGGTAGGCTACAGTCCATGGGGTCACAAAGAGTCGGACATGACTGAGCAATTTCCCTTTCTTTCTTCTTTTGCATGAAAAGTTCCCTTGGTATCTCTAATTTTCTTGAAGAGATCTCTTGTCTTTCCCATTCTGTTGTTTTCCTCTATTTCTTTGCACTGGTCACTGAGGAAGGCTTTCTTATCTCTCCTTGCTATTCTTTGGAACTCTGCATTCAAATGGGTATATCATTCCTTTTCTCCTTTGCCTTTTGCTTCTCTTCTTTTCATAGCTATTTGTGAGGGCTCCTCAGACAACCACTTTGCCTTTTTGCATTTCTTTTTCTTGGGGATCACAGGGGGTCTTGATCACACCCTCCTGTACAATGTCTTTACCACTAACACCAGGTCTATTTGGGAAGAAATCCTTTTTAAACATTTTTTATTTAGTTAGTTAGTTATTTTTGGCTGTGCTAGGTCTCTGTTGCTTCATGGGCTTTTCTCTGGTTGTGAAGAGCAGGGGCTACTCTCTAGTTGTGCTGCGCGGGCTTCTCACCAAAGTAGCTTCTCATGTTACAGAGCATGGGCTCTAGGGCTCTTGGGCTTCAGTAGTTGCGATTCCCTGGCTCTACAGGCTCAGTAGTTGTGAAACTTGGGCTTAGTTACTCTGCTGCATGTGGGGTCTTCCTGGAATGAACCAGAGATGGAACCTGTGTTTCTTGCACTGGCAGGTGAATTTTTACTACTGAGCCACCAGGGAAACCCACAAATCCTTGTCTTAATCCATTTCAAAATCAAACCAAGACACATCTGACAAAAGAAATCTATTTTTTCAATAATAGTATTTTTTCATTCAAAAACCTGACCCTTCAATTTTGGCTTCTGACAAATTATTACCCAAGAATAACAGAGAAGCTATGTTGACCTCAGTGATCAAGCTCAACCATTCTTGATAAGAAATAATTAAACATTCTTAATGTAGCAGTTAATTAATAAGTGGCTACAATAGGCAGCATAGTACCTTCCCCCAAAGACGTCCATGTCCTAATTTCCAGAACCTGTAAAGCAAAATGATGTGCTAAAATTAAGGATCTTGCAAGGAGCAGTTATACTGGATTATCCAGGCAGGCCTAATGTAAAGTTAGGGGTCCTGATAAGGGAAAGAAGGAGGCAGAGAAGGAGATGTGATGACAGAGGTCAGAGGAATGTTATCACTGCCTTTGAAGGTCGAAGAAGGGGCCATGGACCAAACAAATGGAATAGAGAAGGAATAGATTCTCTTACAGAACCTCCAGAGGGAATGCAGCCATGCCTACCCTTGATTTTAGCCCAATGCAACTCTGACCTCCAAAACAATAAGATAATAAATGTGTATAATTACGCCAACTGAGGAGGAGGGCATGGCAAACCACTCCAGTATTCTTCCCTGGAGAATCCCCATGGACAGAGGAGCCTGATGGGCTACAGTCCATGGGGTTGTAAAGAGTCAGACACGACTGAACGACTAAGCACAGCACAGCACAAGCCATCTAAACTTGTGGTGATTTGTCACAGCAGCACCAAATAAAATCAACCCAGAGGGATGGTATGGGGAGGGAGGAGGGAGGAGGGTTCAGGATGGGGAACACATGTATACCTGTGGCGGATTCATTTTGATATATGGCAAAACCAATACAATATTGTAAAGTTAAAAATTAAATAAAATATTTAAAAAATAATAAAAAAAAATCAATACAGTGACAGTCTATGGACACAGCACCATCATGAGGAACATCCAACAGGAATATTGCTGCCTGTGAAGCCAGAAAAGGGAGATCTTTTTTTTTTTTTCATTTTAATAAACAGAATTAGTATTTTAAACAATAGTTAATTACCTCAGACCATATGACAACGTACTATCTCTCCCTAATAATAGCTCATATACCCTGGAGGAGGACAGGGCAACCCACTCCAGTATTCTTGCCTGGAGAATCCCATGGACAGAGAAGCCTGGCGGGCACAGTCCATGGGGTTGTAAAGAGTCAGACACAACTGAATGACTACAGCACAGCACAAGCCATCTGAACTTGTGATTTGTCACAGCACCAAATAAAATCAATACAGTGACAGTCTATGGGCATAGCACCATCATGAGGAACATCCAACAGGAATATTGCTGCCTGTGAAGCCAGGAAAGGGAGATCATTTTTTTTCATTTTAATAAGCAGAATTAGTATTTTAAACAATAGTTAATTACCTCAGACCATATGACAATGTACTATCTCTCCCTAATAATAGCTCATATACCCTGGAGGAGGACAGGGCAACCCACTCCAGTATTCTTGCCTGGAGAATCCGATGGACAGAGAAGTCTGGCAGGCTACAGTCCATGGGGTCGCAAACAGTTGGACACAACTGAGCAACTAAGCACACACACACATATAGCTCTTGGGTGTCAGACACTATTATGAAGGTTTTTAATGTGTTAATTCATTTGACTATCATAAGAACACTACAATGAAAGCACTTTTCATTATCCCCTTTTTTCCAATGAAGAACCCAAGATCCAGAGAGGTTAAGCAACAACTCCAAGCACACACAGGTTTGAACACTGGAATTCAAATCCAGGCAGTCTGGATCCAGAATCTAAATAAGTGCCACCCAGTGAAGTTCTGTGAACTTGAGGGATGGAATGCTTGAAAACCAAAACAGTGGACTTCTACACCCAAAGAGGATGCTTGATCATGAGCACTGTGGCATCTATTATAATATGTTTCAAAATGTAGGAGCATCTCCTGATTTTGTCCACCCAGCATTCATGCCATGTCATTTGGTGAGTAGGGTGTCAAGTTTCCTTGAACAATAACCTCCTCCCACATTGCATAGTCACCATGGACTGTCTATGAAGATGCCCCACACTCCCCCTGGCCAATGCAATACAAGTCAGATCAATGCACTCCTTCTCCTCCCACCTCTGGAATTTCTCCATAAAGTGTCCTTAATTCCTGTTCCTGGTCCCTATGTTTTCTAAAGCCCATCAAGTTCTGTTTTTCCTCTGATTTGGTGAGCAACCCCATATCCTTCCTTTAAAGTCTATTTTCATATAAATATGGAAGAGTCAGTTACTTTACTTCCAAACAAACAAACCTCAACTGAAGCTGAGAATTCAAGAAAGTTCATATTTGTTAAGAACCCAATCTGTAAATTCTTTCCCATCAACTGAAAAGAGGCTGGAACACTCCTCTCATCCCTAGAAGAGGCAGGTCATAGGAGGCTGATGAGAGAACAGGCAGAGCTGGTAGTGAAGGCGACTGAGGACTGCAGAGTTCTGCAAATAAATGAAGCTGCAGTCTGATAATCAATCAGAGGCAGTTTAGGGAGTAGGCGATCTTCCTTAGCAATTACTGTCGCAAAGACTGTATCTAGAGTGAAATGTGAACCATGCTTTAAACATCCTAGCATCCACTAGCCTGGACCCAAACAATAAAGGAGGCACCGAACCCAGACGACATAGGGGGTGAAGTGAGGGCCCCACTGGCATAATTAATCTTTGTGTTGTCTTCATATATGGCTTTCAGTAGCTATCTTGATCCAGTGAACATTCATGACTGTTGCAGTCGAAATACTATTGACGGAGTTGACAGATGAACTAAGGATTACTTCCAACAGAATGCTACAGTAATAGGGCTCATTTCTTTTGTAGCTACCATATAAAAGTAGGACATGAATAAAACTTATTTTGGATTCCCCAGGCTTCTGCAATTCTGTGCATCATTGCACTCTAAAAATGTTTCATTGGGATGCATTTTCACTCTGCATTTTCCCTCTGCAGTACCTATTACATGTGCAGCTAAAACTCCACAGCCTCCAGTCTCTCAACATGAAGAATGAAAGCTCTGAGATCAGCAGCAGCTTCACTGACCTGATTTTAACAGGTCTTAAAGTCACTTTCAGTTGTCAAAACTTTTTTAATTACAAAAAGCTACATTTTTCCAATAAATGAAATGTCAAACATTTTGAGATTGCCTGAGGCAGACTTTTTAAAGTGTTGTAGGTTTTATTTTTTAAACTCTCCATTTGTGACAAATTCAGGGACATTGAAGTACTTATGTATATTGTCATCACCCCCTCATCTTTTTCAACAATTTTGTCCTAGATTCAGCCTATGGAAGACAAGTTTTACAGTCACTCTTTAAGAATGTCACTAAGAAGTCATTCTACTTTTCAGAGATAGCTAACTCCATGATTAGTTGAGCTTATGAGAAAAAAACCTTCACTTTAGTCTTTTGACTGAATGCCATGCATTTCTAAGGACATTAAGAGAACAAGAGCATATCAGGAGTACATTCAGATTTCAGTATCTTTCTTACAAAAATGTATTGCTGTGGGTCTAGAGTCAACATTAATCAGAGTTTGCTTTTGTTTGTTTGCTTGCATCCTCAGTATTTATCTTATAACTAGAAGTTTATACCTTTTAACCAACTTCATCCAGTTCCTCCACACTTCACTTTCTGCCTCTCATAAATACAAATCTGATCTCTTTTTCAATGAGTTTGTTTCTTTTTTGGTTTGGGTTTTTGTTTTTTACTTAAGATAACAACAGATAAGTGAGATTACAGGTTTATCTTTCTTTCTCTGAGTTACTTGAGTTATTTCATTTAGTATAATGCCCCCGGTGTCCGTCCATGTTTCCATGTTGTTGCAAAAGGCTGAACTTCCTTCTTTTTGTGGCTGAATCCAACCAGTCCATTCTGAAGGAGATCAGCCCTGGGATTTCTTTGGAAAGAATGATGCTAAAGCTGAAACTCCAGCACTTTGGCCACCTCATGCGAAGAGTTTACTCATTGGAAAAGACTCTGATGCTAGGAGGGATTGGGCGCAGGAGGAGAAGGGGATGATAGAGGATGAGATGGCTGGATGGCATCACTGACTCAATGGACGTGAGTCGGAGTGAACTCCAGGAGTTGGTGATGGACAGGGAGGCCTGGCGTGCTGCGATTCATGGGGTCACAAAGAGTCGGACACGACTGAGTGACTGAACTGAACTGAACTGAACTGAATATTACAATTCTATTGAGTGTGTGTGTGTGTGTTGCAGAGACAGTGGGCAGCAGAGAAGTATCAATCTAGTGTGTGCCCTTACAAACATATTACATAAAAGATTGTATTATAATTATATCTTACTTGTTGCAGATATTATATGTTTTTGTTTTATACAAATGAAGTAATTCTAGATCTATTGCAGTTTTCTCTTTCACTTACCAATATGTCTTGGAGATCTTTCTATATCAGGACATGTAGATCTGTCACATTTTTTTCAAATTGCAAAGGGAGTATGTACCATATTTTATTCAATCCTTCTCTTATCCCTGGACACTTCCATTGTTTCCAGTATTTTACTGTAACAACATAATTATTCACATACTTTTTTAAAAAAAACTTCCTCCACAAATGCAATTATACATAATAGGGTTGTAAACATGAGAGCACTTCTATTTATAGAAATGGACATAGTTTTAACTTTCAAAAATACTCCCAAATTTACTCTCCCCAAAAAAGCTATTCCAAATGGACCCCAGGATATAAGGGTCCATTTCTACAGTACCAGTGAATATCAGATATTACAGGTATTTTTTTCCTAATCTAATTGGAGACATATTATTATAGCTTAATTTACATTTTCCTGATTTCAAACCATGATTCGTCTATATATTTATTAGATAATTGATTTTCTTCCTCAATAAATTACTAATTTATTTCCTATATTCAGTTTTAATTGGATTGTTTTTCTATTGCATATATGTATGTGTGTGTGTGTGTGTGTGTGTGTGTGTTAGTCGCTCAGTCATGTCTGACTCTTTGCAACCCCACAGACTGTGGCCCACCAGGCTTCTCCGTCTATGGGATTCTCAGGCAAGAATACTGGAGTGGATTACTGTTCCCTTCTCCAGATGAACTTCCCCAACCCAGGGGATCGAACCCTGTTCTCCTGCATCACAGGCAGGTTCTTTACTGTTTGAGCTACAGGAAGTCATATATATATATATATATATATATATATATATATATATATGTCATGGGTATTGATTCTTTGATATGTGTACTTAAAATATACTCCCAGACTGTCATTAATATTTTATCTTTGTTTATGGTATGTTTCAATGTATAGAAATGTTAGATTTGCATGTGTTCAAATAAGTCAGTAGTTTCCTTTATGGCCTCCAGGTTTTTAAAAAGAATTTTCTCCAGTCTGAGACTCTGTGTGTGTGTGTGTACCTCTAGTACTTCCTAAGGGTTTTTCTTTTTTAACAATTAGGTATTTAAGTCATCTGGAATGTATCTAGTATTCTATGTACAGAAGGGCTCTGCTCTTTTAAAAATTGTTTCTTTCTTTCTTTTTGGCTGCATTGGATCTTCCTTGCTGCATGAGGGCTTTCTCTAGTTGCTGTGAGTGGGGGCTACTCTTCATTGTGGTTTGTGGGCTTCTTTTGTTGCGAAGCATGGGCTCTAGGGTGCGTGGACTCAGTAGTTGCGGCACATAGGCTGTTACCCCGAGGCATGTGGGATCTTCCTGGAGTAGGGATCCAACCAGTGTCTTCTGCATTGGCAGGTGCAGTTTTACCTACTGCACCACTAGGAAAGCCCAGAAGGCTCTACTTTTAACCCAGTGAATTTTCAGTTTTCATAACACCATCTATCACTCACCAATGCCAAAGTATTTTTATTACTTTAGCCATACAGCATGTTTTATGTCTGGTAGAGCAAGACCCCCTGATTATTTGTATGTTTCAAAAACCTCTTATTATTTTTGTCCATTATCTCTTTTCCATGATATTTAGAATCACCTTATCAAGATTCTAATAGACATTGCATTAAATGCATAGTTAATTATGAGGGGAAATGACAGTTCTATGTGGTCGGCAGACTAATGAACCCCCTTGCCCAAAGATGTCCATGTCCTAATGCCTGGAACCTATGAATATGTTATTTTACATGGCAAAAGGGGAATTACAGTTATAGGTGGAATGAAGCTTGATAATCAGCTGACCTTAAAACAGTGAGATTTTTCTGGATTACCTGGTGGGCCAAATATAATCATAAGGACCCTTAAAACTGAGATATAAAGACAGATAGAGATTGAGATTGTTGCAGGAGGTCAGAGAGAGGACATGTCCACCAGTTGACCCTCAAGGTGGACTCAGGCAATTGGAAGCTCCTCACCCCCAGCTTTGTCCTTGGAATGTGTCTTCTGCTTGCCTTCCCCACACAGAAGCTGCCCCAGGGACACCACCTTGAGAAACTAATGTGTTGTTGCTACCATCTGGATAGTACCTGTGACAGAACCTTGTTAAGGCCAATATGGAGTGATCTTGCTCTTCCTTCCATTGCTCCATGCCCTCCGTGTATGGGGACTAGTTTCATATTTCACCTGAAAAGCTCCTGAGTTTGTGAACCAACAGAGATGGAGACAGAGAGGGTGATTTATACAGATACATCCTGCCTGCAATCTTTCCAAAAGCAGAAGACCTTTTCCCATGAGATAAGGAAATGGGTAACTTACTCACACAAAGGTCATGGATATTAAATTCAAAATCTCAAAATGTGAGTGCATAAAGATGTAACATTTAAATTTAATGTGCAAATATGAGAAAACTCAAATATGAGACAGTGTATTTTTTGTAGGACTTCAGTTCACTGACCAGGTATTGAACCCAAGCCCCCTGTACTAGAAGTACAGAGTCTTAACCACTGGACCATCAGGGAAGTCCCAATTGTGAGACAATTTTTCTTACTGTTTAGAGTAATCACTATAAAAATCCTTTAAATAATGTATTTTATAAGTGAAAGTGAAGTCACTCAGTCGTGTCCGACTCTTTGCAACCCCAGGGACGCCAGGCTCCTTCGTCCATGGGATTTTCTAGGCAAGAGTACTAGAGTGGGTTGCCATTTCCTTCTCCAGGGGATCTTCCGAACCCAGGGATCGAACCCAGGTCTCCCACATTGTAGACAGATGCTTTACTGTCTGAGCCACCAGGGAAGTCTTTAAAATAACTAAACTTTCAAATAACCTAGAAAAATGTAACTTTCTTCTTTTCCCTTAACTATATTTAATGTAGCTACTGATACTCCAAGCAGTCAGTAGTGTAAAACTTACTCTTGCTGGGGGTGGGGGGTGGGGGAATGGAGATGGGGGTGGGGGTGGGGAGGGATGGGTTGGGAGTTTGGAATTAGCAGACACAAGCTAGTACATACAGAATGGATAAACAAGGTCCTACTCTGTAGCACAGGGAACTATATTCAATATCTTGTGATATATCATAATGGAAAAAAATATGAAAAAATATATGTATAACTGAATCACTTTGTTATATAGCAGAAATTAACACAACATTGTAAATCAACTATACTTCAGTAAAATTAAAAAAAAAAAAAGAGCCCTTACCCTTGCCAATTCAAGGTAACAGCCATTTTCAGCTTGAAACTCCAGCTCTTGAATAACTTTGTATTCACCATCCCTTGTTCTCAGTAATTAGCTAGTTCTTTCTGGTGACTTATTACAAATTAGGCTTTGATCTGAAGAGGGTTCTTGATACAGAGGTCCTGTCTTTTACCCAAATTAATCAGAATTTAGCTTGCTCATCTAATGTTCATGGTTGAGTTCTGGCATTCATTGCTTGAAGTCTCTAATCCCATCATGGCCTGTGGTCACCAGGACATAGTTCTGATTCTTCTCCACCCTCAGACCCACTGGTGCGCTCTGAGAGGTTTTAAAACACTTCAACTCTTGTCCCCACAGCAGACCGAGGTGCATGGGCGTCTGTGAAGGCTGACCTCAGGGCCATCTGCTGGGGGACCTCTTTTAGCCTGGTGTCCTCTGCCCTGGAGCCTGGCTATGTGAGAATCTTCTCTTAGACGCTTGCAGTCTCCTAGATACATCTGAGGTGTGTGGCATGCTTCCTTCCTTCCACCCTCACATCACCTCAAACCCATCAGAGGCTGGCATCACTCCCCAAGGGCCCAGACCCACCACAGAGAGTGGGGGCCAGGCCCCCAGCACACTCTCAGGGACACCCACTGATCTCTAACTCCCTCATTTCCCCTCCAGATTTTGAAACCAAGCAGGACCCTGTGGGGCTCCTGGGCAAGGAAAACTTTCCATGTACCCCATTTTTTGTTTGTAGGGAACAGACTCCAGCCTCCTAGATCTTCCCTGAGTCCCAAAGGGCAGATTCAGACATTCGTTCATCAAGGAAGCAAGGGGATGCAGAGACAAAGGAGAAGCAGTCAAGAAACTACCTAAAACCAGATTATAGAAACCTGAGAAACTCATCAAGATTAGGAGACCCCCAGAGGCAAGATTAAAGGAACCAGGAAATTCATCAAGATTAGCAGACTATCTGAGGCCAGATTAAAGGAGTGCAGGCCCTCCACACACCCTAATCTTATCAGCAATCCTTCCCTTGAATTATTGCTATAAAACTCCTCACCAAATTCCCACAGGCTGGGACGCAGTTTTCCGGGGCAGGAGCCCTCTGTGTCCCCCTTTGCCTGGTAAGGCAATAAAGCTATTCTTTTCTACTTCACCCAAAACTCTGCCTCTGAGATTCAATTCAGCACTGGTGCACAGAGGCTGAGTTTTCAGTATCAAAATCATTCTGTCCTTACTCTAATAGAATCAAGCTGGTCTGGGATAGGAATTACTCTTACATCACCATACATTCTTACTACCTTGTAGTTTATGGCTAAGCTTCATGCTCTGGTTCACTTAGGAGTTTATAAAGAGAGTGAAATGGAAAAAAAATTCTTTAAAAACTCTAAAGCTCTTTAAAAATAAAGGGTGACATTTCAACTACTGCCTTCATACTGGAGAATATCTTCTTATTTTGAACTTAGTCTTCTTCAAACTTTTAGGGGAAAAAAAGTAAAAACAAAGCAGTTTGCAATTGATGATTCTAAAATCTGAATTTGTAAACTTGTTTGGGCAGGATATTCTTTACCAAAATACCTTGTTTCTCTAGGGCATGATTCCCTTTTGCAGAAATTTGCATTAGCTATAATAGCAGCTGATTTTTCTTCTAGGCATCAAAACTACTTTTAGGCTTCATTTTTCTTTTTGTGTCACACATAATTAGTTATAAGATGACTTCCTCAAAAAACATTGATCATACCATTAACATATTCAGGGCAGTAAGCCCAAACAGTCCATGGTTTTAAATTAAAATGAAAAGGAAAATGTGGACACTCAACTTGGAATCAGGAAGAAGGTGCCCAGAAAATGTCAGGGGGCTTCTACAAGTTGGAAGAACTTTTCTTAATCCTTTCTCACTCTTGATCATGTATCAGGCTATCCCTAGGATGGTTGGACCCACAATGCTTGATATTTGATGCTTCTTCCTTCTACTTTGAACAATTTTACCCTAATATAAGTGGATTTTTAAAAATCAGTTACAGCCTTAAAGAAAAATTGTTACTGTAAAGAGAGCGCACCGAAGAGAGAAGGGATAACTATATCTACCTGCTTTACTTTGATGATGACATCCTATAATAATAAATGGTCCCATTGGAGGTTAAAGACACTGAGGAATTTATCCAGCTCTTCCTATTACCCCTGGGTTGGAAGTTGTCCCTGGGGCCATCAGCTGTCCCCTCATAGGTTGTGCCCCCATAAAGCTGAGCAAGCTTTTGCAGTACCAGAGAAAACCCTGGGCAAAAGAGCAGAGATATACAGATACTTGGCAATGGGAAGCTGTAGCTTACTGGGAATGTCCATGGCTTCAAGTGACTCAGGCAAGTCCAAAGAATATTAAGCAGAATATCGAGGGCATTTATTATATTAGATACCCTATCTCCCCTAATGGCTCCTGTTCCAAGATCTCCAAGCAAATGTCTCATCACTTCCAAATTTAATATCTCCAAACTTATTCTCAATAACTCAGGAAGACCACAGTTCACCCCCACTTCCATGACTTTCCTCATCTTGACACCATACCTGAATAACTGGGAAAGTGTTGTTTATTTTGTTGTTATATCCAAGTTCTTGAGGAGGAAATGTGGCTTTATTTTTTAATATTTATTTATATATTTACTTATTTATCTGCTTCAGGTCTTAGTTGTGGAACTCAGGAACTTCGATCTTCATTGCAGTATGTGGGGTTTTTCAGTTTCAGCATGTGGAATCCAGTTCCCTGAATGATTGAACCCGGGTCCCCAGCATTGGGAGCTCAAAGTCCTAGCTACTGGACCACCAGGGAAGTTCTGGAAATGTGGCCTTAAAAACTCAAAGACTGAGATTCCTACTCCCAGCTATGATGGAATAACTGGAGCTCGAAATACCTTCCCATCATAGACCACAAAACTGGTCAAAATATATGAGGCAATAATTTTGGGACATTGAATAACAGGCAGTACAGGATCATAAGGATGTAAAAAAAAAAATTAAGGTAAGACATACAATCGCTTCAACTTTCTTCCTAGAGGCAATTTCCTGACTGTGAGATAGAATTCCAAGCATAGCTGGGAGGTGCTGCTGAAATTAAAGAGACCGTGAGTGTTCAGGAAGACTTCAGAGGGCTGGAATTTGTGGGGAGAGTACCAGGGAAGAGGGAGATGTTCCGAGAAAACAGCTGCAAAAATAAACTTAGGAAAACCATTGAATCTGTTGCTGAATACTAAGGTATACATGCATAGGGTGAAAATACTTGATGCTGGTTAAAAGAGAAATTGGAGCTATAATCTGAATAATTCCCAGAGATTCTCCACACAGAACTGTGAGATGTTTAAATTCTGGGCAGCTAGAGAAGTTTCATGTTGAACATCCAGGCCTTCACTGAAGAGCTCAGAGGATCATGCTTTAGTAGAGAGGCTAAACTAGAGTAAAAGTTACTCTAAATCCACCCTAATAAAGCCAAAAACAAGCCCCGATGGGATCAGGTTGATTTGTAAGTGATTTAAATGTCTGTTAGTACAATGCCCAACACGCTAAAGAAAAACATGACCTAGCATCCCACAATGTAAAATCATAATATACCGCAACCAATCAAAAATCATTAGACATGCAAAGAAGCAGGAAGATGTGATTCATAACTAAGAGGAAAAAATCAGTCACTAGAAATGGAACCAGAAATGACAGCTGTGATGGATTTAGTGGGAAAAGACTCTAAAAGAGCTGTTACGACTATGTTCAAGTATTTAAAGTAAAACATAAGCTTAGAAGAGAAATGAAAGATATGATAAATGTCCTACCAGAATTTTGAGATGAAAAGTACACTATCTGAAAGGAAACATTATAGATACTGAAAGGAAACTCAAGACATGGGGCACCATAGGTTGGACCTGAGACAAGAGGTAGATGCCCCACCCTCTACCCCTGGGTGAGCGATTGGAGTTGATTCCTTGTGGACAGAAACACCAGAATATCAATAGTAGGACAGGTGAGAACAGGATGGGCTCTGCCCAGATAAGAGATAAGAGACCACATATTTCTCATTCTAGAAGTCAAGAAAACCTCCCAACTAGAAAGCTCCTTGGAGGTCAAAAGGGGAGTGATGCTAAGCTATCTAAAAGCCTCTTTACTGGAATCCATCTTGGTTCAGAGATGTACCTGCACACATGGAAAGACCCTGAGATGTACCAAATATGGGCTCTGAAGCAGGCAAATCAAAATGACTGGTGAAAAGAAACCCAGAAGAAATGCCCCATAAAAGTTACTGATTTAAAGGACCCCAAGGCGCAACTCTGAGTCCACCCACTTTCTGAGTCCACCCATGTCTATTCACACATACTGTACTGTTTCTCCAACTGCGTGCATGTGTACTGTCACTTCAGTCGCGTCTGACGCTTTGTGTCCCCTGTGGACTGTAGCCTACCAGTCTCCTCTGTCTATGGGGATTCTCCACGCAAAAATACTGGAGTGGGTAGCCATTCCCTTCTCCAGGGTCTCTTCCTGACCCAGGCATTGAATCCACATCTCCAGCAGCTCTTGCATTGCAGGCAGATTCTTTACCACTGAGCCACCAGGAAAGCCCCCTTTTTCTTCCAAACAAACACCTGTTTCAGTACTTCCCATCTTCGTGGGAATTATTTTCTGCAAAGCTGAAAAGCCAGGGCCTTCTCACTGACCACTGGTCTCCTGGCTAAGATTCAGCGCCCTCACCGCATAGATCCAGCCTCAGTCCCTGGTCTGGAACTGATACCCAGCTTCAAGCCGCTCCAGGCTGGGGCCACCAGAGATGCTTCATAGGGATCTCCCCAGTTGGGGGTGGAGGACGAGATGAGGCCTTCTCTTGAGGCGAGAACAGCCGCAGGTGTACCCCACATCAGTCCTGGATGCATCGTCTCTGCACACCGGCTGCGGCCATCTTGAATGACAGTGTCAGGCCTGCTCAAGGCAGAGCTGAGACATCAGCCCAGCCCTTTCTCACTGCAACCCAGGTCTGAAGAGCCAGGTGGAAGGGCTCTGCGCACAGCCCTCTATGAGCAAGCGGAACTAGACTAAGTACAAAGGCAAAGGAAAAGAAGGTTAGACTTTGTTTGTTACTCAGATTTTATTTTTATTTCCTGGGCTTTGTTAATGGGCTGGCGTGTGACACCCGCCTCCTCTGCCTTTCATCCTACTCCCTGTGCTCAAGGGGCGTAGAGGGGCACCAGTCGGGTCCGTCTTGTGTCACTGCTCCCTGATGTGTGTGACCATCGTTCTGTCTGCAGGTGGAGGAGCAGAACTTCTCCCACAGCTTCAGTTCTGTCTGCTCATCCCCAACGGTTCATAGCTCTGTTGCTGCTGCTGCTGCTGCTAAGTCGCTTCAGTCGTGTCCAACTATGTTCTGAGTGACCCCCAATTTAAGATACATGGCCCAAATGTTAGCAAGAGAGCAATGGGCACATGGCAAAGTGTTCCTAAAAATGAAGGTCTCTAGTTTTTTGCCTGTAGGCAAAAGTGTGCTCTGGTGTCAAGGCTCTCCACTGTAGCCTGAATCTCCCTGCTCATGCTTTTGTGGATTTTCTGCAGAGAAGCAACACTGAAGAGAGAGAAAATATATCAGAGAGAATATATAGAGTTCTACAACTCAACAACCAGAAAACCCAAACTACCCAACTCAAAAATGGGTAAGATTTGAATAGACATTTCTCCAAAGAAAATATCCAGATGGCCAATAAGTACTTGAATCGATGATAAACATTATTAGTCATTAGAATATTAATTGAAACCACAATGAAATACCACTTCATCTGGATTAAGATGGCTAACATCACACACACACACACACACACACACAGAAAATAACTGCTGCTGAGAATATGGAGAAATTGAAATCGCAATCCTCGTGCATTGCTGGTAGAATGCAAAATGTTACAAGCACTGCAGAAAACACTTTGATGGTTCCTCAAAAAGTTAAACATAGAATTACCATATGGTGTAATAATTCAACTTCTCAATACATACCCAAAAAGATTCAAAGTGGGAACTCAAAGAGATGCCTGTATATCAATTTTCATAACAGTATTATTCACAATAGCCAAAAAGTGGAAACAAACTAAATGTGTGTCCACAGGTAATGGATAAGCAAAATGTAGTATATACATAGAATGGAATGTTATTCAGCTTTAAAAAGGAAGGACATTTTGACACATGCTACAACATGGATGAAACGTGAAAACATTTTGCTAAGTGAAATAAGCCACACACAAAAAGACAAATATTGTATAATTTCACTTATATCAGGTACCTAGGATAGATAAATTCATAGGAGAAAAAAGTAGAATGGAAGTTACCAAGAGGTATGATGAGAGGAGTGATGGGGAATTACTATTTAATGAGTACAAAGTTTCTATCTAGGATGATGAAATAGTTTTGGAGAGGGATATTGGTGATGTTTATGCAACATTGTGAACAAACCTAATGCCATTGAATTGCACACTTAAAAGTAGTTAAAATGGCTTTCCTGGTGGTCCAGTGGCTAAAACTCCAAATTCCCAATGCAGTGGCCCAGGTTCGATCCCTGGTCAGGGAACTAGATCCCACATGCCACAACTAAGAGTTTAGGTGCCACAACTAAGACTCAGAGCATAAATTTAAAATAAATAAAAATATTTTATTTTTATTTATTAAAAATAAATATCTTTTAAAAGTAGTTAAAATGATAAGTAATTTTTTGTTATGTATATTTTACCACAATAAAGTGTCAGAGAGAGGATAAGGGACATGGAAAATAGATTGTAAAGTTACATGATTTGCTTGATAGGGTTAGAGAAGAAGAGAAAGAGGATATAGCAAAAAGGGCGATATTTGAAGACATAGCATTTGAGAATTTTCCTGTGTTTAAAGAATTGAATCCTCCATTTTTAAAAGAGCGCACCCCAAGTACCAAGCAGAATAAAGTGAAATCACAATCAAATACAGCCATATCTCATATGTATTGCACTTTGCATTTATTATGTTTTTTTACAAATTGAAGGTTTGTGGTAGCCCTGCACTGAGCGAATCTATCAGTGCACTTTTCTAAAAGCATTTGCTCACTACACATCTGTGTCAAATTTTGGTAATTCTCACATTTCCAAGTTTTTCATTATTATTTTATTTATTATGGTTATCTGTGACCATGATCTTTGCTATTGCAAAAAAATTACTTGCTGAAGGCTCAGATGATGGTTAGCATTGTTAGCAATAAAGTATTTTTAATTTAAGGTATGTACATTGTTTTTTTTAGACACAGACACTATGTCTATGTTATAGAAATAATGCTGTTGCACACTTAAAAGTTACACAACTTAAAAGTTGTATAAACACAATTTTATATGCACTGGGAAACAAAAGTTTGCGTGACTGCTTTACTGTGATATTCACTTTATTGTGGTGGTCTGGAACTGATCCCATAATATCTCTGAGGTGCACCTGTATATTATAGTGAAACTGTAAAATATCAAAGGTTGAAAGAAAATTTTAGTTACCTACTGTCCCACTCCAGATAAATAAAGCTAGATGCTAAATATAAATGCATGGATGGATTTGGGGACATTGTGCTAAATGAGATGTCAGACAAAAAGGACAAATACTATATATGATATCACTTATGTGTAGAATCTAAAAAAGGCAAACTAGAAACAAAGAGTAAAATGATGCCAGGGGCCAGTGGGAAATGAGGAGATGTTGGTTAAGGGCACAGACTTACAGTTATAAAGTGAATAAACTCTGGGATCTAATGTACACTATGGTAACTATAGTTAATAATACTGTACTGTATACTTGGAAGTTGCTCAAAGAGTTGATCGTAAATGTTCTCATCACAAAAACAAAAAGGCAGTTATGTGACATGATGGAGGTATTATCTAACACTGTGCTGGTAATCATTTTGCAGTATATAAGTGGATCAAATCAACACATTGCACATCTTCAACTTACACAATGTCACATGTCAATTATATCTCAAGAAAGCTGGGGGAAAAAAGAAAAGCCTCTCACATGACCTTCTAAAAATCCAATCTCTATTTGCTAGATCCTTGTGATCCTTGTGGTCTTCCACTGGTACTGCTGTATCCAGTCAGGAAATAAAGAAAGAGCATAGCAGGTCTTAACTGCATCATATCAGAGATGATACATCACTTACAGTCACGTTACAGGGGCAAGAACTACTAATCACATGGCTCTGCTTAGATGCAAGGGGACTGAGAAATGTAGTTTAGCTTTGCACCCAAGAAGAGAAAACTGGGTTGTTAATCATGTAGCTAGTCTCTGCCACAGCTATCAAAGAGAAAGAGAGAGAAAAGATCTATGTCTGAATGACAGGCTGATGACAAATTGCAAAACTAAAATTCAAGAGTGGGAAATAGTTTGACACAGACTTACAGACTGGCCCTAAAATAGTAATACATAGTAAAGGAAAAGATTTGGCCCATCAGAAAATGAAACTAAAGAGAAGAAGTAGTAAATGAAAAATAACAGTTATCATGGGAATTACTAATATGTTGGTAGATTTGTTATGGTTTTTTAAATATATATACATGCACACACACACACACATATATATTACCCATAAAACTAAGAAGTATTTAAAAAGAGAGATCTCATTACCAACAATAACAAAAATGCTTTGGTCACTACCAATGAGTTCAGCTGTTATTAAAGGATGTAAAAAATGGACTTCCCTGGTGGTCCAGTGGCTAAGACTGCATGATCCCAATGCAGGGGACCCAGCTTCAATCCCTGATGGGGGAACTAGATCCCATACCCTGCAACTAAGACCCAGCACAGCCAGATAAATAGATAAAGGATGTAAAAGAATATCTAAAGAGAGAGAGATAGGGTGTTCAAGGATGTTGCATCAGTCAGCTTAGGCTAAATTGTGCTGACCTTACAGGTAGGAATCTGGTGCTTCTATTCCTACAAAGTCCCAGAATCCTGGCCTCACTCTATTCTCTCTCATTCTTGATTGCAAAGTGGACCACATCTTGGTCAGGTATATCTCTTGCTTGTAGTATCTCCTCAAATGCAGCCAGTAGGAGTGAAGCCACATGGCTAATATTGTCTCCTACCCTTTCTCCCTAAACCCACAGGCTCATTCAGCACAGTATCTGCCTCTCTGAGGGATCACTAGTGATTCTTTACCGAATGTTGGCCACTTCATAGTATGATTGCCTTCTTTCCAGCCTTTAATAACTGTATCTTTTCCAAACACCACTTAACTTCAGAGCCAATGCCACATAATTGGATGTGTTTTATGGCAGCACCCTTACTTTGGGTCCTGATTATCTCCTTTTGTTAGTTTAGGCTGAGTTTTAAAGCAGTAGCAAATGGCTCACAGAAAACTCTGTGCCTTACGACAACAAAGTTGACTTTTGCTTTTGTGTCATTTCTATCACAGGACAGCTGTGGCTTAGCTCAAGTTCCTCTTCATTCTGGTATGCTGGCTAAAGGGGCAGCTGCCATCTGGGGCATGGCTGCTCGCATTGAAAGAGTGAAAAGAGACGTGATGTCTAGAATTTTTATTCAAAGCAGTACAGGTCACTTCTTACATCAACTGGGTTAAAGTAAGTCATATGGCCAAACTTTATGTCAAATGGATGTGAATGTATGATGCTCTCCTAGAAAGAGGAAGTGAACATTTTGAATAATTGTGTCATCAACCACACATAGGAAAAGTCAATATTGAAAAGATGTCAACTCTTCCCAAATAAAGAGGTTAGTTTGATGCAATTTAAAAAAATTCCAACTTGGTTATTGCTGCTGTTTGGGGTAGGAGCTGGGGGAATGTATGTATATGTATGTATCCAGTTTTGGTTTCTCTCATCTGTTTTGATTTTCCAGAACCTGCAAAGCTGATTCTAAAATTCTTATAGTGGTATACAGTACCAAGAATTGCTGAAGTCATTTGAAAGGAGATGATCAAGGAGGGGAGATTTCTTTTGTACAATATCCTTCCTTATTATAAAGCTATATAAACTGTGAGATTGGGACATTGGAACAGAAATAAATTTAGCAATTTCACTACTAGGAATATAGTAAAAAGATATTATTACACAGATGGTTGCGAAGATATGTTGAAGAATTTTTATCTGTGATTTGAATTGCATTGTTTATAATAGCATAAAATTGGAAATAACCTGTATGTGGTAGAAATAACCAATAGTTAAATGCATCAATAATTTGTGGTACATCAAAAAGCAGAATGCTAGATTAATTGTTTAAATGATCCAGAGTGACATATATCATCAATATGCCTAAATCTCAAAAACAGACTATAAATAGAGAAAAGGAAGTTGCAGGACCCATTCTTTATAACAACATTTATATAAAGTTTTTTAACTGCAAGAAATAACACATATACATACAATATATAATAATTAGATTTATACATATATGGAGTTATCATATTCATATTATTATGTGTAATATGTAATTCTGGAAAGCATAACGTTTTAGCAAATTCAGAGTAGTGGTGAGCTTTAGGGGAGAGAGAGGAATGGGTTGAAAGAGTCAATACAGAGGCTGCATTTGTCTCTAGTGTTCATTACTTAAAATGTACTTGAAGCAAATACAGAAAAATGTTAACATTTGATAAAGCCAAGTGTTAAGTATGTAAGTATTTTATTTTCCATAACTTGGCGTGTTTGCAATATTTCATAATATTCCTACTTTACATTTTCTGCTGTAAACTTCTAGACATTTACTATGCTATTGCTATGTTAAGTCACTTCAGTCGTGTCCGACTCTGTGTGACCCCATAGACGGCAGCCCACCAAGCTCCCCCATCCCTGGGATTCTCCAGGCAAGAACACTGGAGTGGGTTGCCATTTCCTTCTCCAATGCATGAAAGTGAAAAGTGAAAGTGAAGTCACTCAGTCGTGTCCGACTCTTAGCGACCCCATGGATTGCAGCCTAACAGGCTCCTCCGTCCATGGGATTTTCCAAGCAAGAGTACTGGAGTGGGGTGCCATTGCCTTCTCTGATTTACTATGCATATATATACAAATAACTTAGTTCATATTTTAAACAATATTGAGCTCCTAGTCTTCATAGTACCTTGTTGCATTCTGTTTTCACTCCAAGTATCATAAATAGCTTTTATGTTAATACATGTTGTTGTTCAATCACTCATTTCTGTCTGACTCTTTGCAACCCCATGGACTGCAGGACACCAGTCTTCCCTGTCCTTCACTATCTCCCAGAGTTTGCTCAGACTCATGTCCATTGAGCCGGTGATGCCATCCAACCATCTCAACCTCTGTCAGCCCCTTCTTTTCCTGCCCTCAATCTTTCCCAGCATCAGAATCTTTTCCAGTGAGCCAGCTCTTCACATCAGGTGGCCAAAGTATTGAAGCTTCAGCATCAGTCCTTCCAATGAATATTCAGGACTGATTTCCTTTAGGATGGACTGGTTGGATCTCCTTGCAGTCCAAGGTACTCTCAAGAGTCTTCTCCACCACCACAATTCAAAAGCATCTGTTCTTGGATGCTCAGCCTTCTCACATCCTTCTCACAGTCTTACATGCATACATGACTACAGGAAAAACCATAGCTTTGACTATATGGGCCTCTCCTCTCTCATGTCTCCTCTCTCCTCTCGCCCATCTATGGTTCCTCTGCCTCTTCTAAATGCAGCTTGTGCATCTGGAAGTTCTCAGTTCACTTACTGTTGAAGCCTAGCTTGAAGGGATTTTGAGAATTGCCTTCCTAGCATGTAAAATGAGCTCAATTGTGCAGTAGTTTGAACATTATTTGGCATTGCTCTTCTTTGGAATTGGAATGAAAACTGACCTTTTCCAGTCCTGTGGCCATGGCTCAGTTTTCCAAATTTTGTGACATATTGAGTGCAGTGCTTTAGCAGCATCATTTTAGAATTTGAAATAGCTCAGCTGGAATTCTTATCATCTCTACTAGCTTTGTTCATAGTAATGCTTCCTAAGGCCCATTTGATTTCATATTCCAGTACGTGACTATTGGAAAAACCACAGCTTTGACTATACTGGCCTTTGTCAGCAAAGTGATATCTCTGCTTTTTAATATGCTGTTCAGGTTTGTCATAGCTTTCCTTCAAAGGAGCAAGAACCTTTTAATTTCATGGCTGCAGTCACCATCTACAGTGAATCTGGTGTTCAAGATGATAAAATCTGTCACTGCTTCCACTTTTTCCCCTTCTATTTGCTATGAAGTTATGTGGCTGGATGCCATGATCTTTGTTATGCATATATATATTAATGCATATATATATATATATATAATACCTTAATGGCTTATAATATTTTGTTACATATTTGTATCATAGTTTTTAACCAGTCTTGTCATATATTTGTTAATATTTTTGCTGTCATAATGAAAACTATGACTTCCCTGGTGTCTCAGTGGTAGAGAATCCGCCTGCCAGTGCAGGAGATGTGGGTTTGATCCCTGGATCAGAAAAGATACCCTGGAAAAGGTAATGGCAACCAACTCCAGTATTCTTGCTTAGGAAATCCCATGGACAGAGGAGCCTTGCAGGCTACAGTCCATAGGGTTGTAAGAGTTGGACATGACTTAGCAACTAAACCACCACAATCAAAACCATAATAAATATTATTTAATAAATGTCTTTTTTTCAGGTATGTGATTATACTCTTATAAAAATTCCTTAAAGTGAAGGTGCTTAGAGAAAATGCACTTTTTGAAGCTTCAACATATATTGCCTAAGTTGTCCTTCAGAAAAATCTATTCCAACCTACACTTCAAGTGTGCCTGAGATTGTGTTTTTCTCTGTTAGTCTTTACCAATTTTAATATTCATTACTATTTAAAGATCCATTTTGTAAACCTTAACTTCCCAACTGACAAAGGGAAGCCAGGGCTATGTCTCCATAGCCCTGTAAAATTTCTCAACAAACTAATTATAAATTACATTTTGCTGAGTGATAAGAAATGTGACACATCTTGGGAAAGTATTGTCTATACCCTTGAGGCCAGTGCTCTATATTTTATTATAAGTATTTGGAGCTCTGTAGAACATGTATAGTTCTCTTTCACTTCAACTGATGACTTGTCTGGAAGTCTTAATTAGTCTAATTGGATAGGGAGATTCAAACATTGAGAAAAGTATTCCAAAGCAAGAAGGTTTTTGTTTTTAATTCCACTGGCAATTTCCTGCTGTTTCTTGAAATTGCCCTCAGTTCCTGAGTGACACTTCGTCTTTCATTTCTAACAGCAGACCAATGAAAATTAAAATCATGTTCTAGGTTTTGGTAAATGTGGGCCTCACCCTCCCAGTTTCTGGTTTGACAAGTACTATTGGGATGCAACAAAACAAAACAAAACTTTAACTTACATGGTGCCATGTGAAATGAGATACAAAAGAGGGCACCTTGTAGTATCTTATTAAAGTTACCCTTATTACAAACTTCTTACTGCCTGAGAGAAATGTTTTAAGTAAAAAAAATTACGTAGGTAAAATATGTCCTTAAACTCACACTGTAGAATAGAAATATCAGTATTTTTTTATTGACATGAACTTAATGATATCAACAATTAGTTCTGTTATCTAATTATCATCAGAAATACTTCTTAAAACCATTTACTCTAAAACACCCTTATTTTGGGTCCTGTATTAGAATTAAGCTTAGCTGGAAGTGATAGCAACTCTAGAAACATTGCTTGAACCCAAATGAAGTTTCTCTCCCTCTCATATACTGAAGTATAGCACTAATCTCTCACACTCTGGAGTGCATGAGAGTTACCTTAGCCTCCAGCTCACTAACCACTTTCTTGCTCATCCTTCCCAGTTCAGAATATGTCATCAGTGTGATGGATCAATGCAATATTCTGTAAGAATACCCATATCAGTTTGGACTATGTGATTATACAGGACGGGCAAGTTAATATAGCCTTGTGGCAAAACTGTATATGTATAACACAATGCATATGTTTGTCCATTTCCACTAAATGAGAACTGCTTCTGATCCTCTTTACTGATTGGGATAGAAAGGAACACATGTGTCATATCAGTGGCTGCATATCATGTACCTGACATCATGTTAGTTTGTGATAACATAGATACCAGGTCTGGCATGGCAGCTGTGGATGGGCCTGTTATGCAATGGTCCAAGATCATTCCCCAGGATCTATCAGTTTCTGCAGGCTTCAAACTAGCAAATTAAAGGATTCATGAGATCCTTTTAGATCCTTAAGGGCAGCAATAATCTATGCCATACCCTAGGATACAATATTGTTTCTGAGTTACTACTTTAACTACTGGGGATGAGAGTGAAGGAGTGTTTCATCCACTTGGTCGGCCCCATTATAAAAGCTCTTACCTCACACACTGGCCAAGTTCCAGTGGGGGTTAAATCAATTGCCAAATCTGTCCATCCTAGGAAAAAAATCCCCCAAGATGGCCCAAACCACCACCTTAAATACCATCTTCAGCTAAAGACAAAAGATGCTGGGGGATTAGGGAGCCAGTTATGGGAGGTTATCAGAAAAAGCACAGTAAATAAGGGTAAGGTCGTTATGCAGATATAAGTCATTGCCTTCTCCATTGCTAAGAGTTCCTAGAGATTTAGTCATTCCTCTCTTCCTGAAGCATAAAGGGAGACGCCCTAACCAATGAAGATTTCCCTTATAAATGTAAATGTCTCTTACAAAAGGACAACTTCTACTCTGTTTTCAGAGATTCTTCTTTGCCTACCATTTCTTAAAAATAATCAGCTCAAGATAATCCTTATGCTAAAGAGGCATATATGGGGATGGCAGGTTCTGTTCCCCTTCAAGACCAAAGTGAGCAAGAACAAGGAAGTTGTACTGGGCATTTGCTGTGTGAGTAAAGCACGGTTACTTCCCTTATATGGCACAAAAGGAAGTCTTTGCGCTGAGTCAGGTAACTTGTGCTGAGCATGCAGGCACTGATTGGTTGACCCAGACCTTCCTTTTATGGGAGAGATAGCATAGAAAGATAGGAAAGCTTTGGTTTGCTCATGTGGGGCTTAGCATGAGCAACTCCATCTTGGGCCTAATCTTTTTTTTTTTTTTAAACACTGGGAAGCCAAAATCTTTAGGAGCATCCCCCATACATCCTCATCCCATGTATCAGATTCCCAGACTGCCCAAAACAAGACTCTGACCTTGGTATCACATAATGCCTCAGTTGAGCATTCAATCATCTTTGAAGGTTCAGTTAATATTACTATTAAATCTGGAGTTTTGTCTTCAGCTTTTTTGGCTTTTCCACTGCAGGAGATAAGGGCCTCTTTGTAAACTACAAAAGAGGGCTTCAGGCCTTCACACCTGTATTTCAGCTGTTTACTAACTGCCCTCAGTTTTTCATTATCTCTCTATAGAGTGTCAGTGAAACTTAATAGCAACCAGAGAATTCCACAGCTCTACTTTCCTTATATGCATTGCCACCTCTCCCCCTCACCCCACTCCCACTCAACATCTCTGGACTTTTCAAATCTATCCTGGTACCAGCCTGAGTAGTCCCCTCCTAACAGAACCTCCCTAATCACCACCAGTGTGAGTGTTAGCAATTAGACCACAAGGCTTCCCTTGTGGCTCAGATGGTGAAGTGTCTGCCTACAATGCGGGAGACCCAGGTTTGATCCCTGGGTTGGGAAGTTCCCCTGGAGAAGAAAATGGCAGCCCACTCCAGTATTCTTGCCTGGAAAATCCCATGGACGGAGGAGCCTGGTAGGCTACAGTCTGTCGGGTCACAAAGAGTCAGACACGACTGAGCGACTTCACTTCACTTCACTTCACTTTTTTGAGGCCTTGATCTGTCCATGTCCTACATACAACCCAAAATGGGGTCTTTATTGCCAGACAGGTGGTAAGTGACCAGTCACAAATTCCCATCTTTTTTTTTTTTTTTAATTTTGGCTGCACAGCATGTGGGATCTTAGTTCCTCAACCAGGGAATGAACTTGTGCTCCCTGCAGTGGAGGTGCAGAGTCTTAACCACTGGACAACCAGGGATGTCGCAACCACTTCCGATCTTTACTCCTGCTTTCTCAGACCACTTCCAGTACCAACTGTGTCAGGTGCCCTGGGGAGCAAATGGTGAGACAGAGTTTACTGGGGCTGGTTGACACTTAGGGAAAATGAAGAAAGAGGAAATAGAAGCCACAGAGAAAGCCTTTGTTGCTAACTAGTGTTCTTGGCCTCCTTAATCAATAGAAATTGATCAGAGGCCAGAGAAGAACTTCAGGCAAGGCTTTACTGGGGCCCTGTCTGCAGCAGAGGGGAACAAGAACAAAGGGCAGGTTCCCTTGCTTGCTCAATGGCTAAGGGGGTGTGGGGTGTGGTGAGCTTGTTTTTTATATGGGGTGAGGGTAAGGAGGGTGTGCAGAGTGTGACATAAGTGGTTTGCTCACCTTTAGGTGGTGTTGTATGCAGAGGGCATATGCACACAGTACCCTGCTTTTGCTCCTGACCCCCTGCTTTTGCTCCAGGCTCTTCAAAGTGACAGTTGAGTTTTTTAGTCTATTTGTATCCTTTGTCCAGAATTTGTACCAAATGGGCAGGCACATAATTATTTTTAGTCCCATAGAGTTTCTTTGTATTTTGTAGCTCTAGGAGAAATGTGTCCAGGTGCAGGCATTGCAACTCGGCAGCAAAGGGTCCCAGGTTCCAGTCTGTGTCACCTTTAAACTGTGATGCAGATTAGACACCTATAGGGAAAAAATATCAAGGCGAAAGTATTAACAGAATCAGAGTGAGAGCACCTCAGGCTGCAATGCAGATCTGACAAAGTCTCAGTCAACCCACTGAGGAGCTCTGAACAAAGATTGCCTGTTAGTGAACACCTATGTTTGGCAGCAGTGGCTGGGTCCTTGTAGCCACATGATGCTCAGTCACTGGCTAGGGCTCAACCTGGAAGAGCTGGGCTTCACCATGATGTGCTGAGGCACCTGCTGAAGACAGTGAATTTGGGGGCTATCAGCTAATTGCCGTCTTTCTTTCTTTTTTTGCAGTATGTAGGATCTTAGTTCCTGAACAGGGATCGAACCTGCATCCCCTGCCATGAAAGCACAGAGTCCTAACCACTGGACCACCAGGCAAGTCCCAGAATAAGTTCTTTCTTGAGTGAAGATACAAGTTTGCCATCACAGGAGAAAACAGATGTCTCCCTCATTTTCATCAATAATATGAATGCCTTCTATGCTAAACAAGTAAGTTACAGAGAATTTTATTCTCATGGATCCTTTTTAGAGAAAACTGCCTCACCTACAACCTGCACAAGGAGAAATGTAGACCAAAACTTTGTAATCAGTACTATAATATTCATTAATACTATTTATTAAGCATCTGATATTTTTAAATACTAAACACGGTACCCAGTAGAAATTCTCTTTAACCTTCACACTATTCATTGCCCATAGGTAACCCTTATCTCCAAGGATGGACCATCCCACACTATTGGCAAAAGTGAACAGATCAAAAGCTGCCGCCTTCCCTGACTCAGGTTCAGATTCACTCTGGTCCCCTCTCTCCCACCTTTTTAGTTTTTGAACTCTGAATCTGTATAAAACTTTGGCTGACTCATGTTCCTGGTTTCATCTCTGAGTTTCTTCTCCTTTTGGCTACATGTGGCTTTCCTTCTCGGCTCCTCACTCAGATACCGTGGTACAGGCCTTGGTCTATTTCCTGACCCACACCCTGGCACCCTCAGGTCTCTACTCCCAGTCATAAAAGGCACCTAGCTCCATCTTCTGCCTACACAGGGGTTATCCCTGCTTGGTCTCCTCTAGTTGGGGAACAAGAAAAAATAAAATAATTAGGCAAGATATATACTATTATCCCAATTTACAGATGAATAAACTGAGTCCCAGGGAACTTAGGTCATTGCTCCAAAGCTGCTATACTGCGCAGTTAAGTGTAGTAGTTATTAAGACACATTGTTTAAAACTTGAGAAGCAAGAGGAAAATTGGGTTGCCTGTCCTTTCAGTGCTATCCTGGGATGTTGACAGGATCACCTGAGGATCTAGGGGATGTATGTGTATGCATTTGCCATTTACTATTAATTAAGGGCTCAGACAACAAAAGTTGTATGGTAATTTTTTAGTTTCCTTGCCCTTCCTTTGGACATTAACCATTTTTTTCTGTTAGTAAATTTATTTCAAACTGCCTTTCCTGGTGGACAACAAATATGCTGGTCCTGAAAATGTCCTTTGAACTAGTATTACTTTCTTACTGATCCCCTCATTAACAAGTGGAATAAAATCATTGACATATGTCCATTTTGTATTGGTCTGAGATCCATGTTTTTAGCTTTCAAAAATCAATCTTTGACACTATGATATTTAACTTCAGTGTCCTTGGTCTTTCCCCATATTAGATGATCTTTCAAGATGGGCATTCTGGGATATATTGGAACAGAAAAAGAACTGTGACCTTCTGAGGTTAATTTTCTCTAGAATTGAGAGATTTTATGCTGCGTACCTCTGCTCATGACAAGGGTAGACCCCCATCTTGGGTCATGAGTTTGAGAAGAGTTTTCCTCTTCCAGTGATTTTAGAGGAGATAACAGCTCAGGTACATTGACAATGTTCAGTTCAGTCGCTCAATCGTGTCTGACTCTTTTTGACCCCATGGACTGCAGCATGCCAGGCCTCCCTGTCCATCACCAACTCCCAGAGCTTGCTCAAGCTCATGTCCATCGAGTCGGTGCTGCCATCCAACCATCTCATCCTCTGTCATCCCCTTCTCTTCCTGCCTTCAATCTTTCCCAGCATCAGGGTCTTTTCCAATGAGTCAACACTTCGCATGAGGTGGCCAAAGTACTGGAGTTTCAGCTTTAGCATCATTCCTTCCAAAGAAATCCCAGGGCTGATCTCCTTCAGAATGGACTGGTTGGATCTCCTTGCAGTCCAAGGGGCTCTCAAGAGTCTTCTCCAACACCACAGTTCAAAAGCATCAATTCTTCGGTGTTCAACTTTCTTTATGGTCCAACTCTCACATACATAGATGACTACTGGAAAAGCCATAGCTTTGACTAGATGGACCTTTGTTGGCAAAGTAATGTCTCTGCTTTTTAATATGCTGCCTAGGTTTGTCATACCTTTTCTTCCAAAAAGGAAGTGTCTTTTAATTTCATGGCTGCAGTCACCACCTGTAGTAATTTTGGAGCCCAAGAAAATTGACCAGGAGATCAGTCTAAAAAAAATTGTTCCTGAGATTTTTGAAACCTTGAATCAAAGCCTGCGTGTATGAAGCAGAGGCTTGAATTCCTCTTTGAGGGCTCTTTTGCTTTGGGAAGTCTTAGGGACACATAAAGGTAAAGCCAGGATCTTATTCCCGAATGTACTATGAATAATCAATCTACTCTGTCTAATGCAAAAAGAATTGTTTTTCTTGTGGAAAGTGTGAAATGCTGAGAGTTTATGCTGCTTTGTGTCATGGGAACTATTGATGCCTGGCAAGATACTGGAGCCTCTTCTACTCCTAACATGTAGAAATGCCAGATTAAATAGGAAAAAAGTATTTTTTAAAGCATAGCTGAGTTCAAAAGTAAATTTCCAGGTGTCAGAAGAACAAGGAATGTTAGAATCAAAGCACTGAGGAGGAATTGAAGGCACACAACTTTTGGAGTATTGAGCCTGAAGACATAACTCAGGGGTTGTACTGTCTACATGAGAACTGGACTGGATCCCAGGCTAAATGAGCCCGTCAAATCAAGAACTCAGACCTAGGCTCTCTAAACAAAGGTGGGCACTAGAAAAGGGTTTTGTTGTCCTTAGTCAGGGAGTAGCAGTAGAATGTACCCAAGAAGAGTGCCCACCGTGGGCCACTGGAGGAAACAGAGCTACTGCAAGAAACTAGAACCCTGAGCATGATCTCTGCCTGGAGGTGGGGATAAGTTTGCACTACTTTAGAGTATGAGTTTCCTCTGCTGACAAATTTATTGTTTGAAACTGATCCGACATCTGTGAATTTTGCAAGGCCAAAACAGAGGCAAATCTTAAACCATCTAACTGAGATACCTCCTCAGCCAGGGCACACAGAGGATTCTCATGGAGGAGAACTCCCACTGAAAATGAGCTCAAAATGAGCAACAACAACAAAAAATAATTGCAAAGTACGTGAGGATACTCTCTGCCTGGAGGGTCAGCTCTGAGTGGTGCTGATAATCAAAGAGTCCCTTGCAAGGAGCCACAGAGAAATGTAATACGTGTGGGAGAATTATCCTGTCCGTTTTCCTTATTCTTAATGAGCATGTCAAAAAGGAACATTTGCAATGGAAAGGGTTGTGCTTTTGTTTGGGCACCTTTGGAAGGTGATTCTGAGACATGCAATTTAGTGCAAGCAGGTCATTCGGGCTATACAGAAACCAAATGAATAAATATAACAAAATAGAAAAATTTTATTTCTGTTTTATGTCTTTTGTTGCTATTGAAAACGGAGATCTTTTCTTTCATTCTGTGTGTGTGAAATTGATTTCTCTTGTTTATTTTTATAAGTATATTTAGTTTTATAAACAAATCCTTGGATACCTTCATATAATTTTAACTCTTTTCTAACTTATTTCTCATTAAATGCATTGTCTAGTTCCTGCAGAGCAATAGAAAATAATAGTAATCAGAATGGACATTTTTCTAACATGTTGCTAACTTCAAAGAGAAGGCATAAAATGTTTCCTCTGAAAGCAGGATGGTGTTGATGTAAGTTAGATATGTTTATCATGGTTAGGTAAGGAAATATCTATTCTTTTATTTAAATGTTTAATCTATCAAAATGGATGTTAACACAATAAAATGCCTTTTCCATATCTACTAACTGTAGATGTTTCTAGTGAGATATGCTAATATGGTGAATTGTCTTTAAAAGTTTTAAAATTTTAAACAATTTTAATGCTCATCTCCATCTCGCCATAGAAAAATTTTTACTCCTCTAATGTGCTGCTGGATTCTGTTTACTCTGATTTTATTTAGGATTCAACATAAACAAAAATATGTGGTTTTCTTTAAAAAAAAAAAAAAATCACTTGGGGGTAGGGATGTTGATGCAGAGAAGGCAAGGCAGATAAGGTCCTATTTTTTCCCACCACTTTTTGGCTGAGGTGAGGTATGTGGGATCTTAGTTCCCTGATCAGGGATTGAACACATACCTCCTGCATTGGAAGCACAGACTTTTAACCACTGGACCATCAGGCAAGTTAGATGAGGTGGATTTTTAAACCAACTACTATGATGGGTACCTGAACATTAACTTAACTTTATGGGGCAACTCTGGAGAAATGGTATCAAATACACAGCTCTGAATTATCCCACCCAAGGGAAGCAAGAGCTGGAGTATTAATAATGAGATATGACTTATAATGAGGGATAATAATTTCAATGAGAGTTTTGGCTGAGGGCTGTTGGCAGTGAGTTCATTCCTTGGCACTTCTGCCCTGCTGCACCAAGCAGACTAGTTCCAGGAAAAAGAAAAAAACAGAACAAAACCTTTAGACATAGAGATATAGCTGCTGACCAGTGGAAGTCAGAAAGAACACAGTGAAATGATTAGGATGGGAAGGTGATGGATGGGGCACTGAGAGTGGGACTGTGTCTCTGTCTTTCATTGGACTGTAGAATGCCCTTCATTCCCTTTCCCTAGGTGGGGGTGGACACAGTACGGGCAGAGTATAGAACCCCTTCTCAGGAGCACATTTATGAGTTTCTTTTTCCCCTCTGACTCTCCTCTCTTCTAGTCCTGGGAAGCCTTTATATAGCTTTAGGTGATTCTGATTGATCTGGTTTCCTAGATATTTCTGTGTCTACCCTGAAGCCTTTGGGGCCTTGGCTTTTGATACCCAAACCACTCGGGTTCCTTGGATCCAGAATCTTTTCTCTCATAAATTTATATCAGTTCTGCAGAGAGCTTCAAAAGCATATTTTTGTAGCACAAAAGTAAATGATTTTTTTCTCTCTTTCTGCACCTGTTAATAAGGGAAGTGATGTGAGGTTATAAAGAAATTACTAATAAAGAAAATCACATTGCTTTAAATTGCAAAATACTATTCTGCTATAGGAAATATGGCACTGCTTCGTTGTCTATAGGTAGGTTTAATTCCTCAGTTGCGTCCAACTCTTGTGGACCCATGGAATATAGCCTGCCAGGCTCCTCTGTTCATGGGATACTCCAGGCAAGGATACTGGAGTGGGTTGCCATTCTCTTCTCCAGGGAATCTTCCTGACCTAGGAATTGAACGCACATCTCCTGCATTGCAGGCAGACTCTTTACTGACTGAGCCACCAGGGAAGCCCTGGTTGTTGTCTTTAAATCACCTTAAATTCTGTTTTGTTTCCATTCACACTGGGCAGGTAATCTCAAGCATTACTGGGGCAACTCCCCTTTTGCCATTACATCAGAATCCAAGAGTCTTACAGAGAAAGGGGGGAAAGTCCTTTGCAGTAAGAGAATTTGATCTTTCCAAATGAGTGGTCAGGTCTTTGTCCTGGCTCTTGAAGTTAACTATTGAACACTGGGAAATTTCCTTGTGATAGGAGTGTCTTTTTATGCACAGTGATCTCCTTGGACCACAGCTAGTATTTTATGTTAATGACTTAGGTGGGACCAACTAGAGATCTCTTCAAGAAAATTAGAGATACCAAGGAAACATTTCATGCAAAGATGGGCTCAATAAAGGACAGAAATGGTATAGACCTAACAGAAGCAGACGATATTAAGAAGAGGTGTCAAGAATACACAGGAGAACTGTACAAAACAGTTCTTCATGACCCAGATAGCCATGATGATGTGATCACTCACCTAGAGCCAGACATCCTGGAATGTGAAGTCAAGTGGGCCTTAGGAAGCATCACTACACACAAAGCTAGTGGAGGTGATGGAATTCCAGTTGAGCTATTTCAAATCCTGAAAGATGATGCTGTGAAAGTATTGCACTCAGCATGTCAGCAAATTTGGAAAACCCAGCAGTGGCCACGGGACTGGAAAAGGTCAGTTTTCATTCCATTCCCAAAGAAAGGCAATGCCAAAGAATGCTCAAACACCACACAATTGTACTCATCTCACACGCTAGTAAATTAATGTCAAAATTCTCCAAGCCAGGCTTCAACAATACATGAACCGTGAACTTCCAGACGTTCAAGCTGGATTTAGAAAAGGCAGAGGAACCAGAGATCAAATTACCAACATCTGCTGGATCATGGAAAAAGCAAGAGAGTTCCAGAAAAACATCTATTTCTGCTTTATTGACTATGCCAAAGCCTTTGACTGTGTGGATCACAATAATCTGTGGAAAATTCTGAAAGAGATGGGAATACCAGACCACCTAACCTGCCTCATAAGAAATCTGTATGCAGGTCAGGAAGCAACAGTTAGAACTGGACATGGAACAACAGACTGGTTCCAAATAGGAAAAGGAGTACGTCAAGGCTGTATATTGTCACCCTGCTTATTTAACTTATATGCAGGGTACATCATGAGAAACGCTGGACTGGGTGAAGCACAAGCTGGAATCAAGATTGCCAGGAGAAATATCAATAACCTCAGATATGCAGATGACACCACCCTTATGGCAGAAAGTGAAGAGGAACTCAAAAGCCTCTTGGTGAAAGTGAAAGAGGAGAGTGAAAAAGTTGGCTTAAAACTCAACATTCAGAAAACTAAGATCATGGCATCCGAACCCATCACTTCATGGTAAATAGATGGAGAAACAGTGGAAACAGTGACAGACTTGATTTTTGGGGGGTCCAAAATCACTGTAGATGGTGATTGCAGACATGAAATTAAAAGACGCTTACTCCTTGGAAGGAAAGCAGAGATATTACTTTGCCAACAAAGGTCCGTCTAGTCGAGGCTATGCTTTTTCCAGTAGTCATGTATGGATGTGAGAGTTGGACTGTGAAGAAAGCTGAGCACCGAAGAATTGATGCTTTTGAACTGTGGTGTTGGAGAGGACTCTTGAGAGTCCCTTGGACTGCAAGGAGATCCAACCAGTCCATCCTCAAGGAAATCAGTCCTGACTATTCATTGGAAGAACTGATGCTGATGCTGAAACTCCAATATTTTGGCAACAATGAAGACCCAGCACAGCCAAAAATAAATAAATTCTTTTTTTTTTTTAAAGCAAAATGGGAGTGGGAGATGGGAGAACTGGATGAAGATGGCCAAAAGTCACAAACTTCCAGTTTTAAGATAAACAAGCACAGAGAGTCTCTGACTTATGATGATTCAGCTAACCATTTTTTTTTTTACTTTACAATGGTGTGAAAGTGATAAACATTCCACAGAAACTATATTTTGCATTTTAAATTTTGATTTTATTCCCAGATTAGGGATATGTGCAACAATGTTCTCTCATGTTGCTAGGCACCAGTAGAAGTGATCCATGGCTCCCAGTCAGCCACATGATCATGAGAATAAACCAGGAGAGCACTAACAATCATTCTGTGCCTGTGTAGTCATTGTGTTTTTCACTTTCAGTAGTGAAAGCTGGAATCAAGATTGCCGGGATAAATATCAATAACCTCAGATATGCAGATGACACCACCCTTATGGCAGAAAATGAAGAGGAACTAAAAAGCCTCTTGATGAAAGTGAAAGTGGAGAGTCAAAAAGTTGGCTTAAAGCTCAACATTCAGAAAACAAAGATCATGGCATCTGGTCCCATCACTTCATGGGAAATAGATGGGGAAACAGTGGAAACAGTGTCAGACTTTATTTTTCTGAGTTCCAACATCAGTGCAGATGGTGACTGCAGCCATGAAATTAAAAGATGCTTACTCCTTGGAAGGAAAGTTATGACCAACCTAGACAGCATATTCAAAAGCAGAGACATTACTTTGCCAACAAAGGTCCATCTAGTCTAGGCTATGGTTTTTCCCGTGGTCATGTATGGATGTGAGAGTTGGACTGTGAAGAAGGCTGAGTGCCGAAGAATTGATGCTTTTGAACTGTGGTGTTGGAGAAGACTCTTGAGAGTCCGTTGGACTGCAAGGAGATCCAACCAGTGCATTCTGAAGGAGATCAGCCCTGGGATTTCTTTGGAAGGAATGATGCTAAAGCTGAAACTCCAGTACTTTGGCCACTTCATGTGAAGAGTTGACTCATTGGAAAAGACTCTGATGCTGGGAGGGATTGGGGGCAGGAGGAGAAGGGGACGACAGAGGATGAGGTGGCTGGATGGCATCACTGACTCAATGGACGTGAGTCTGACTGAACTCTGGGAGTTGGTAATGGACAGGGAGGCCTGGCGTGCTGCGATTCATGGGGTCACAAAGAGTCGGACACGACTGAGCGACTGAACTGAACTGAACTGAGTGAAAGTGAAAGTTACTCAGTAGTGTAAGACTCTTTGTGACCCCATGGACTTTATAGTCCATGGAATTCTCCAGGCCAGAATACTGGAGTGGGTAGCCTTTCTGTTTTCCAGGGCATCTTCCCAACCCAGGGATCGAACCCAGGTCTCCGGCATTGCAGGCAGTTTCTTTACCAGCTGAGCCACAAAGGAAGCCCCACTTTCAGTAGAGTATTCGATAAATTACATGAGATTATTAAATAGGCTTCGAGTTAGATGATTTTGCCTAAGTGTAAGCTACTGTTAAATGCTCTGAGCACCTTTAAGGTAGGTTAGATGCCGGTGTGATATTCAATAGGTTAGGTGTATTATGTGCATTTTATTTTTTTAAATGTATTTATGGTTATGCTGTGTCTTCATTGCTACATGGGCTTTCTATAGTTGTGGCAAATAGGAGTTACTCTCTAGTTGCAGTGTGAGGGCTGCTTATTGTGGTGGCTTCTCATCTTAAGGAGCATGAGCTCTAGGGTACACCAGCTTCAGTAGTCGTGGCACAAGGGCTCAGTAGTTGCAGTTCCCTGGCTCTAGGGCATAGGTTCAATAGTTGTGGTGCTGAGGCTTAGTTGCATGTGGGATCTTCCCAGAGCAGGGATTGAAACTCTGTCCTCTGCATTGGTAGCTGAATTCCTAACCACTGTACCACCAGGGAAGTCCTAAGCGTATTTTCAACTTTCAGTGTTTTCAACTTGCAGTGGGTTTTTCTGGACATAACCTCATTGTGGGCTTCCCAGGTAGTGCTAATGGTAAAGAACCCGCCAATACAGGAGACGTAAGAGATGCCGGGTAAATCCCTGAGTTGGGAAGATCCCCTGGAGGAAGAAATGGCAAACCACTCCAGTATTCTTGCTTGGGAAATCCCATGGACAGAAGAGCCCGGTGGGTTACAGTCCATAGGATCACAAAGAGTTGGATATGACTGAAGCAACTTAAAAAGGCAAGGCAACTTCATTTTAAGTTGAGGAGAATCTGTATCAGGGGTGTAATGTAAAACATGATAGTTAACACTGTTTTATGGTAAATTTGAAAGTTACTACAAGCTGGAATCAAGATTGCTGGGAGAAATATCAATAACCTCAGACATGCAGATGACACCACCCTTATGGCAGAAAGCAAAGAGGAACTGAAGAGCCTCTTGATGAAAGTGAAAGAGGAAAGTGAAAAAGTTGGCTTAAAGCTCAACATTCAGAAAACTAAGATCATGACAATCTGGTCCCATCACTTGATGGTAAATAGATGGGGAAACAATGGAAACAGTGTCAGACTTGATTTTTGGGCGCCAAAATCACTGCAGATGGTGACTGCAGCCATGAAATTAAAAGATGCTTGCTCCTTAGAAGAAAAGCTATGACCAATGTAGACAACATATTAAAAAGCTGAGACATTACTTTGCTGACAAAAGTCCATCTAGTCAAAGCTATTGTTTTTCCAGTAGTCATGTATGGATGTGGGAGCTGGACCATAAAGAAAGCTGAGCACTGAAGAATTGATGCTTTTGAACTGTGGTGTTGGAGAAGACTCTTGAGAGTCCCTTGAACTGAAAGGAGATCCAGCCAGTCCATCCTAAAGGAAATCAGTCCTGAATATTCATTGGAAGGACTTATGCTGAAGCTGAAACTCCAGTATTTTGGCCACCTGATGTGAAGAACTGACTCATGTGAAAAGACCCTGATGCTGGGAACGTTTGAAGGCAGGAGGAGGAGACGACAGAGAATGAGATGTTCGAATGGCATCACTGACTCGATGGACATGGGTTACAGCAAGCTCTGAACTTTGGTGATGAACAGGGAAGCCTGGCATGCTGCAGTCCATGGGATCACAAAGAGATGGACATGACTGAGAGACTTACCTGAAAGAGAGTAGTAGATCCTAAAAGTTTATATCTCAAAAAAGAAAATTGTTTTTTGGTAACTATATGAGGTGATGGAAGTTAATTAAACATTGTAGTGATCATTTTGCAGTATATATATGTCAAGTCAGTATGCTGTACATCTTAAAATTATACAGTATTGTGTGTTAATTAGAGCTCAGTAAAACTGCAAAAACAGGAAAAGGAAAAACTTCTGCACTTGTAGATAGTGTCAGAGTTCTTGGGCAGAATTGGCAATCTCTCAGACTGTATCTTTAACCTTGCAGTCTGGCTAATTCCAAGTAGGAATTAGCGGATTCTAATCTTCATTTCATGAGAGCTGATTCTTCTGTAGTCATAGATTGAGTTACCCTTGAGTTACCCGGAGCCTGGCTGTGCGGGCGCAGGAGGGCCTAGAGGAGCTATCCCACTTTGAAGGTCAGGAAGAGTGGCGGTGAGGAGATACCCCTCATCCAAGGTAAGAAGCAATGGCTGCACTTTGCTGGAGCAGCCGTGAAGAGATACCCCATGCCCAAGGTAAGAGAAACCCAAGTAAGATGGTAGGTGTTGCAAGAGGGCATCAGAGGGCAAACACACTGAAACCATACTCACAGAAAACTAGTCAGTCTAATCACACAAGGACCACAGCCTTGTCTAACTCAATGAAACTAAGCCATGCCCGTGGGGCAACCCTAGATGGGCGGGTCATGGTGGAGAGATCTGACAGAATGTGGTCCACTGGAGAAGGGAATGGCAAACCACTTCAGTATTCTTGCCTTGAGAACCCCATGAACAGTATGAAAAGGCAAAATGATAGGATACTGAAAGAGAAACTCCCCAAGTCAGTAGGTGCCCAATATGCTACTGGAGATCAGTGGAGAAATAACTCCAGAAAGAATGAAGGGATGGAGCCAAAGCAAAAAGAATAACCAGATGTGGATGTGACTGGTGATAGAAGCAAGGTTCGATGCTATAAAGAGCAATATTGCATAGGAACCTGGAATGTCAGGTCCATGAATCAAAGCAAATTGGAAGTGGTCAAACAAGAGATGGCAAGAGTGAGTGTCGACATTCTAGGAATCAGCGAACTGAAATGGACTGGAATGGGTGAATTTAACTCAGATGACCATTATATCTACTACTGTGGGCAGGAATCCCTCAGACGAAATGGAGTAGCCATCATGGTCAACAAAAGAGTCTGAAATGCAGTACTTGGATGCAATCTCAAAAATGACAGAATGATCTCTGTTCGTTTCCAAGGCAAACCATTCAATATCCCAGTAATCCAAGTCTATGCCCCAACCAGTAATGCTGAAGAAGCTGAAGTTGAACGGTTCTATGAAGACCTACAAGACCTTTTAAAACTAACACCCAAAAAAGATGTCCTTTTCATTATAGGGGACTGGAATGCAAAAGTAGGAAGTCAAGAAACACTTGGAGTAACAGGCAAATTTGGCCTTGGAATACAGAATGAAGCAGGGCAAAGACTAATAGAATTTTGCCAAGAAAATGCACTGGTCATAACAAACACCCTCTTCCAACAACACAAGAGAAGACTCTATACATGGACATCACCAGATGGTCAACACCGAAATCAGATTGATTATATTCTTTGCAGCCAAAGATGGAGAAGCTCTATACAGTCAGCAAAAACAAGACCAGGAGCTGACTGTGGCTCAGACCATGAACTCCTTATTGCCAAATTCAGACTGAAATTGAAGAAAGTAGGGAAAACCACTAGACCATTCAGGTATGACCTAAATCAAATCCCTTATGATTATACAGTGGAAGTGAGAAATAGATTTAAGGGCCTAGATCTGATAGATAGAGTGCCTGATGAACTCGGGAATGAGGTTCGTGATATTGTACAGGAGACAGGGATCAAGACCATTCCCATAGAAAAGAAATGCAAAAAAGCAAAATGGCTGTCTGGGGAGGCCTTACAAATAGCTGTGAAAAGAAGAGAAGTGAAAAGCAAAGGAGAAAAGGAAAGATATAAACATCTGAATGCAGAGTTCCAAAGAATAGCAAGAAGAGATAAGAAAGCCTTTTTCAGCGATCAATGCAAAGAAATAGAGGAAAACAACAGAATGGGAAAGACTAGGGATCTCTTCAGGAAAATCAGAGATACCAAAGGAACATTTCATGCAAAGATTAGCTCGATGAAGGACAGAAATGGTATGGACCTAACAGAAGCAGAAGATATTAAGAAGAGATGGCAAGAATACACAGAAGAACTGTACAAAAAAGATCTTCATGACCCAGATAATCACAGTGGTGTGATCACTGACCTAGAGCCAGACATCCTGGAATGTGAAGTCAAGTGGGCCTTAGAAAGCATCAGTACGAACAAAGCTAGTGGAGGTGAGGGAATTCCAGTTGAACTATTCCAAATCCTGAAAGATGATGCTGTGAAAGTGCTGCACTCAATATGCCAGCAAATTTGGAAAACTCAGCAGTGGCCACAGGACTGGAAAAGGTCAGTTTTCATTCCAGTCCCAAAGAAAGGCAATTCCAAAGAATGCTCAAACTACCGCACAATTGCACTCATCTCACACGCTAGTAAAGTAATGCTCAAAATTCTCCAAGCCAGGCTTCAGCAATAGGTGAACCGTGAACTTCCTGATGTTCAAGCTGGTTTTAGAAAAGGCAGAGGAACCAGAGATCAAATTGCCAACATCCGCTGGATCATAGAAAAAGCAAGAGAGTTCCAGAAAAACATCTATTTCTACTTTATTGACTATGCCAAAGCCTTTGACTGTGTGGATCACAATAATCTGTGGAAAATTCTGAAAGAGATGGGAATACCAGACCACCTGATCTGCCTCTTGAGAAATTTGTATGCAGGTCAGGAAGCAACAGTTAGAACTGGACATGGAACAACAGACTGGTTCCAAATAGGAAAAGGAGTATGTCAAGGCTGTATATTGTCACCCTGTTTATTTAACTTATATGCAGAGTACATCATGAGAAATGCTGGACTGGAAGAAACACAAGCAAAGTGGAGAGGAAAAAGTTGGCTTAAAGCTCAACATTCAGAAAACGAAGATCATGGCATCCGGTCCCACCACTTCATGGGAAATAGATGGGGAAACAGTGGAAACAGTGTCAGACTTTATTTTTCTGGGCTCCAAAATCACTGCAGATGGTGACTGCAGCCATGAAATTAAAAGACGCTTACTCCTTGGAAGGGAAAGTTATGACCAACCTAGATAGCATATTCAAAAGCAGAGACATTACTTGCCAACAAAGGTCCATCTAGTCAAGGCTATGGTTTTTCCAGTGGTCATGTATGGATGTGAGAGTTGGACTGTGAAGAAGGCTGAGCGCCGAAGAATTGATGCTTTTGAACTGTGGTGTTGGAGAAGACTCTTGAGAGTCCGTTGGACTGCAAGGAGATCCAACCAGTGCATTCTGAAGGAGATCAGCCCTGGGATTTCTTTGGAAGGAATGATGCTAAAGCTGAAACTCCAGTACTTTGGCCACTTCATGTGAAGAGTTGACTCATTGGAAAAGACTCTGATGCTGGGAGGGATTGGGGGCAGGAGGAGAAGGGGACGACAGAGGATGAGGTGGCTGGATGGCATCACTGACTCGATGGACGTGAGTCTGAGTGAACTCCGGGAGTTGGTAATGGACAGGGAGGCCTGGTGTGCTGCGATTCATGGGGTCGCAAAGAGTCGGACACGACTGAGCGACTGATCTGATCTGAGATACAACAGTCCTTTGCTGTTTTTATAAATGCTTTTGTTAAATAGCTTTATGTGTGTGTGTGTGTGTGTGTGTGTAAATACATAGAATATATATGTAAGTTGTGTCCAATTCTTTGCAACCCCATGGACTGAAGCACACTACGCTCTTCTGTCCTTCACTATCTCCCAGAGTTTGCTCAGATTCATGTCCATTGAGTTGGTGATGCTATCTAACCATCTCATCCTCTGCTACCCTCTTCTCCTTTTGCCTTCAGTCTTTTCCAGTATCAGGGTCTTTTCCAGTGAGTCATATATATATATATATATATATATATATATTTATTTATTTGATTTCTCCAGGTTTTAGTTGCCACCATGTGGGATCTTGACTTGAGGAATTCAAACTCTTAGTTGTGGCATATAAGAACTAGTCTTCTGACTAGGGATTGAACCTGGGCACCTTGCATTGGGAGCATGGCGTCTCAGCCACTGGACCATCAGGGAAGTCTCCAGCCCTTTGCTCTTATGTCCTGTGTGTCACAGAATTTGCAGAGGTATGAACCACACCCGCCATGGCTATGTCCACCTTGCACCAACCTCTTTGAATGTTGCTGCCTCCCTGAGATTTTGCCAAATCACTGCTCCCTTTCTCTCCTTAGCAACAAAAGTATTCATAGTAACACTGTCCATAATAGCCCCAAAATTGTGGTATAGTCACACAGTGGGGTATTATACAGCCCCAAGAGTGAACAAATCGACATGCCACACAACAGTATGAATGAATTTCACAATGTTAAATGAGAGAAACTAGAAACAAGAACATTTAGGCGAGTAGAATTTGTCACCGTAAAATATGTCTCTTTGGCATATTAATTAACAACTTATTGACCAGAGATATATTATCATGTCTTTTGTTACCCAAAAGTTATTGACCAAAGTGTTTCAGTATTCACTTACATAACAAATCACTGGCCACAGGCATTAGTTTCTATAAAAATCCCCTAGTCAATATGTGTTAAACTATTATTTTCTGAGAAACAGCAGGCATAGAAAGCTTCCATCTCTGTACTTGGAAGAGAAGGATGACCAAAAATCTAGAAACCTATCTATGGAGAAGGCAGGGACTTAAATGTGCACCACAATCACCCTTGTTTACTGTGAAGGGGACCTTCCAGGGAACCTCCCATAACTGACTCTCCCACCCTCAGTCATCCTCTTTTGTGTTTAGCTGTAGATGGTATTTAAGGTGAGGGCTTTGGCCATCTTGGTGAGTTATTCAGTATTCCGGGGTCTCTCCCATGTCTACCTTTAATAAATTTGTGTTTTATTGTCTCCTGTTAATCTGTTTCTTGTCAATTTGACTTTTAGACCAGCCAGAAGAACTTGGAATTGTAAAGAAAAATTTCTTCCTCCCTAGCAAGTCAGAACTGTATGGTTTCATTTATATAAATTTTAAAAACAGGTCAAACTAAAGTATTTAAGGATACTAGTTGAAGGAGAGCAGAACATGCTACCCCTAAATATGCCTCTTTAGCATAAAGATTATTTTTTGAGTTGACATATTTTTGAGAAAAAGTAGACAAACGAGAGGGCTTCCTAGGTGGCGCTAGTGGTAAAGAACCTGTTTCCCAATGCAGGAGACGTAAGAGATGCAGGTTTGATCCCTGGGCTGGGAAGATCCCCTGAAGAAGGCAACAGCAACCCACTCCAGTATTCTTGCCTGGAGAATCCCATGGACAGAGAAGCCTGGCGGGCTACGGTCCATAGAATCACAGCGTCAGACAAGACTGAAGCGACAGCACAGACGACATAAGAGGAGCTCTAAAATCAGAGTAGAATTTACTCTTTTGTGAGGAAAATTTGCATTCCTAAGGTTAATATCCATTTTAAGGGTGTCTCTCTCTGTACCAGGAAGAAGAGGATAACTGTAAATCACAAGGAACTCTCATTGTGGAGAAGGCATGAACAGCATTCTGTGTTTTTCTGGTAACCTTCCAGAACTGGTCTCCTTGCATACATGTTCAGTTGCTTCAGTTGTGACCCCATGGACTGTAGCCCACCAGGCTCCTCTGTCCATGGGATTCTCCAGGGAACAATACTGGAGTGAGTTGCTGTGCCCTCCTCCAGGGGATCTTCTCGACCCTGGGGTCGAATCCAAGTCTCTTACATCTTCTGCATTGGCAGGTAGGTTCTTTACCACTAGCACTTACCCCCTCCTGAAAATGGTATTTAAAGTGGTGTCTTGGGCCATGCTGGATAGCTTTACTCAGTTTCCCTGGGTCTTTCCCATGTACACAGAAGAAATATATATAAATAAACTGTTTTTTTCCCTCCCATTAATCTGTCTCTTATTACTGACAGTCTCAGCCAAGAGCTCAGAAGGGTAAAGGGAAATTTAGTTTTCCTCGCTCATGTGGTTATTCAAGGGAAAGAATGCGCAAGAGGGCTTCTGGAACCCTGAACATATTCCCTTTCTTGATCTGGATACTAGTTACATGTATGTGTTCACTTGGTGAAATTTTGTATAGCTACACACTTATGATTTGCACATTATATATGTTATATTTCAATTAAAAGTTTACATTAACATGGTATCCCACTCTCTCTGGCCCCTCAAGGCCACTTCTCTTCAGTGAACTTGGGGTTTAGAAAAAATTCTGGGACAGGAGGTATCTTGTACTAACGTTTGCCTGGGGTGACCAACTTGTCCCAGCTTGCTTGGGACTTTCCCACTTTTTGTACTGAAGTTTCACATGCCAGCAACTCCCTCTAAGCAAGTCCTGGACAAACTGAGAGAGTCGGTCCCCCTATTTCAGTCTACAAATACAAGTTTGAGAAGGAGCATAAAAAGAATTGACTAATCTTCTGGAATGAGGGGAGGAAGAACATACATTATGCTGTCAGTAAATTATCTCACCATAATATTTAGAGTTTACTCATGCCCATAATTAACAAAAGTTCTCTCTGTTTGGGCAATCAAAGGAACACTGTATTACTTTAAAAGTAAGAATCTACATTAATCTAAAAACTCAGGGCACACACAAAACCGACGTCTGAACCTAGATCCAGAGGGAGATATTCAGTTGGAAAGTTTACTTTTAGAAAGGTCAAGTAATTCTCCCTGAAGTTCATGTAGACAAGTGATTTTAGAGATAGAGGCCCCCTGAGATCTGAAGGAAATGCTGTTATAATACAAATAAACCTTCATGCAACCCAGCTGTGACATTTGATACCAGAGAGAATATGAATGAAAATATCCAGCACCACTCTGGCTTTTCTCAAATGCAAAGGGAATTGTCAGAGACAAGTATAATTTGCAAAGACAAAAACCAAAACATGTGAATTTCCATTTATAGGTCAAAGGATGAAGATGAAGCTACCAGAAAGATTGAGTTCAATCCTGGCCAAACAGTTCCAAAATGAGAAGCCAGAGAAGAGAGGACCTAGTTTAAATGAACCTCTTAGTCAGTAAGTCCCTTAAACAAAGTATTGTTCCTTTAACGTCTTCCATTGTCCAGTGATTAAATAGGCTCCCACACAGCCCTGATTAAAAACATTTTCTGGGGCACATTTCTCCAATTCCAGTTCTATAGCACTTAATGTTCCCTCCAAAATTGCTTTGGGGAGAGCAATCTCATGTCAGCGAAATGAATTCAAAAGTGCTTCCTTACAAGGGCTGAAGGAAATTCGTACCTTCAATCCCCAACTTGCAAAATACCAAGCTTTAGATTGGTTTTGGAAAAAGTTCACAAAGTAAATTCAAGAAGCCTGATATTGAATGAGATAAGCTTTAGTGAGTCTATACACACATTTAGTCTTTAAAACTATCATTTTAAAATAGGTGATTACCAATATTTTTCAACAGAACGTCCCTTTTTACCCAAGTAAACTATTTGGAGAGTGTGTTTTATAAGCTTTAGCTTTTATAGACTGTCTCCTTTTCAGAGGCAATACTTTAAACTTTTGCCTTCACAACTTCTTGACACACTATATATTTAAATCCTGCATGCACACAACTTAGTATTCAGACCTCAAAGGGACCCCATGTGGGTTTATGGATCTTTTCTGTCTGGTGCCTTCTAGTACTCTGCCCAGCATACACATCTTCCTCCACTGGACAGCTTTCTGGTTTTGGCTTTTTGGTGTTGTTTTTTACTTTTGGCTGCATGACACGCACAAACCCATGCCCCCTGCAGTGGAAGCTCAGAGTCCTAACCACTGGACAGCCAGTGAAGTCCCTGGACAATTTTTTTGGATTCACGGATTAAAGGAAACAGAATTTGCCACCCCAATATATTCCTCTTTGGCATACTGATTTTGGGGGGCTGATTATTATTATTTTTTCTCATTTCATAAACTTCCTTTATTCTGGGGTAAAAAACACGACTATCAGCAGAGGTAAGGGTCAGTATGAACATTATTTCGTCTAAGGAATCCTGTAAAGGTTACCTTTCTAGATGTATGGCCTCAGTTCTCATTCTCACCTGGCTATTCAGCTTTTGACTTAGACTTCAAACTGAAGATGTCCAAAACTAGGTTCCTGGTCCCATCTGCCAAGCTCTGTGTCCTGTGCCCTTTATCTCAAAGGGAAAAACAGGCTTATAGCTGCTCAGGCAAATTCTAGGTTCAGTCCTTTATCTCTCACCACCTGACTTAAATAGTGGCTGGTGAGAACATACCTGGATCCAACCAGTTCTCTCCAGCCCAGCTCCACCAACCAGTCCAAACTGGCCCATGCCTAGGTGGTCGCAGCCACCTCCTCTGGCGTCTCCTTCCTGCCCATCTCTTTTCCACCAGGTGCTTTTAAAAGCAAGTCCGAATGTGTCTTTCCCCAGCTCAGAACCTTGGGAAGTCCCCATCCCCTTAGAAGAAAACTGATTCTCAGCGATTCTTCCTTTTACCTGAAGCTGCAGAATAGGACTAACCTGGGAGCCCTTAAAAATATTCACACCATTTACAGAGCTGAGCTGAATGCAATCTGCATCCTTAGTGAAGGGGTCTGCAAATTGTTGAGCTGATTATTTTTGAGACTTCAGACAAGAGAATCTCTGAAAACAAAGAAGATGCACTTTTGTAAGAAACATTTACATGTATAAAGGAAATCTCCATTTGTCAGGGCTCCTTTTTCTTTGCTTCAGAAAGAGGAAAATGACTTTGAAGTCTCTAGAACCTGTCATCAATGGAGAAGGCAGGGGCTTAAATCTGCAGAACAACCTTATCCTTGATTCCTTACCCTTGATTCTAGATAGCCTCTCATAACTGGCTGCCCTCCCGTCCCCCCAACATCTTCCTTTCTCTTGACTTGGATATGGTATTTAAGGTGGTGGCTTAAGCCATTTCAGGGAGTTACTCACTTTTCCTAGGTCTCTCCCATGTATACAGGAGGAAGATATGTTACTAAATTTATGTTTGTTTTTCTCCTGTTACTCTTTTATTTACAGGGGGGTTCTCAGACAAGAACCTGGAAGACTAGAGGGAAAATTAGTTTTCTTCCTCTATATGCACAATGATGTGAATTGGGACAGGTTGCTTCGCCTGTGTCCACTTTGGAACAGATCCCTCACAGCGTTTTTCATGTGTGACTCTAATTCTTCCCTCCAAATGGATCCATAAAGTGAGTGAGTGAAGTCGCTCAGTCGTGTCCGACTCTTTGCGACCCCGTGGACTGTAGCCCACCAGGCTCCTCCGTCCATGGGATTCTCCAGGCAAGAAAACTGGAGTGGGTTGCTATTTCCTTCTCCAGGGGATCTTCCCAACACAAGAATCGAACCCAGGTCACCTGCATTGCAGGCAGACGCTTTAACCTCTGAGCCACCAGGGAAGGTAAATGGATCCATAGCTTAGCACAATTCTGGGGAGCATCATTCACATGCTTGATCCAAAGAGTGCCATTCAATTACAGCTATATGCTGTGTAGACCCTGCCTCACCCTCCAGTTCTGTTTCTGTGCACTTGAAATGGGTCACTTGTTCACATTGCCTTTAAAGCCATGGCTTCCATGAATTAATTTTTTTTAACATTTAATTTTTAAAATTATTTTTGGTTGCACTGGGTCTTTGTTGTAGTGCACAGGCTTTCTCTAGTTGTGGCCAGCAGGGGCTACTCTTCATTATGGTGCTCAGGCTTCTCATTGCGGCGGCTTCTCACGGGCTCTAGAGGGTAGCTCAGTAATTGTGGTGTGCGGGCTTAGTTCCTCCATGGCATGTGGGATCTTCCCGGACCAGGGATGGAATCCATGTTCCCTACATTGGCAGGTAGATTCTTAACCTCTAGACCACCAGGGAAGTCCCTCCATAAATTTTTGATTGTTTACCCTATTACTAAAAAGATTTTTGATCACACTCTTAATATATATGTGTGTGTCTGTGTGTGTCCCTTTATAAAATATATACTTAGGCACACAAACACAGTAAAGAATTTTTAAATGCTTGAAATAGAAAATAAGCATGTGTAGAACTTCTAACAATTTTTGAGATCATCAGATTGGATGCAAAAGCAAGATCAAAATATGTGGCCTTCAAAACCCCAGTTTGGATTTAAAGATTATTTTTGTTGCTGTTCAGTCACTCAGTCATGTCTGACTCTGCGACCCCATGGACTGCAGCACAGCAGGCTTCCCTGTCCGTCACAAACTCCTTGAGCTTGCTCAAACTCATGTCCATCGAGTTGATGATGCCATCCAGCCATCTCATCCTCTGTCGTCCCTTCTCCTGCCCTCCATCTTTCCCAGGATCAGGGTGTTTTCTAATGAGTCAGCTCTTCACATCTGATAGCCAAAGTATTGGAGCTTCAGCTTCAGCATCAGTCCTTCAAAAGAATATTCAGGGTTGATTTCCTTTAGGACTGACTGGATTTAAAGATGCAAATAAGTTAAAAATGTAAGCAAAGAATAGAGAAATATATACCATATCAAAATAATACTTATCAAAATAAAGCTACAGTGGTTATATTAATTGTTGTTTAGTTGCTAAGTCATACTGATTCTTTTGCTTCCTCATGGACTGTAGCCCACCAGGTTCCTCTGTTCACAGGATTTCCCATGCAGAAATACTGGAGTGAGTTGTCATTTCCTTCTCCAGGGGATCTTCCTGACTCAGGGATAGAACTCACATCTCCTGCATTGTCAGGCAGGTTCTTTACCGCTGAGCTACCAGGGAAGCTCAATTATATTAATGTTAAAGTAAATTTCAGGGAGAAAAATAGTACCAGCAGTAAAGAGGGAGACAAACCTTCAGTCTGTAATACAGTGTTCCTACTAAACAGCTTTCCCAGAAATGTGTATCATGGCAGATTGCTTGTGGGGAATTCTGGGACTTTGGCTCCCATCATTATTTCCTTCTTGAAGACTCGGCAAATACTCCAAAATATGTATCATTTTGGACACTAAGAGGAAAGCAGCCCTTTATTAACTTAGAGCATATAATGACATTACAACATTAATACAATATTCTTAATAAGAAGAAAGGGAGGTATGCTGCAGAAGTGGGTGAGGGGCAAAGAGAGAACCACAGAGTAGCTGCATGCCAGTGGAGCAAAAGCATGAATTTTATCAAACATGCACTTGGTTGTTAAAGACCTTTGGATCTTGGCTCTACCAATCATGAGCCATTATGGGACTTCAGGCAAGTTATTCTCCTGTGTGAAGCTCATTTTCCACATGTGTAAATACGGATAGAATAGTAATAGAAAGCACTTCTCTAATTTGTTGTGAGACCAGGAGACTATATGAAGAGCATGCAAATGTTAATTGTCATATTAATGTTGCCAGTCATTTGGGCTGGTGTCTTCTCAGCCATTATCTCCCACCAGAGATACAGAACTGAGACGCTGTTTCACATAATTGTGTTTCCACAGTTTGTATCCTTAGTCCTCTCTCTTGGTTGAACATTCAGAGACATTAAAGTGAGGTTAAGTCTTTTTACCCAGTGTGACTGCTTTCATGAATTTTAATAGTCTGAATTAAAAAATCCCACCATGCCTTCTCCTCGTTAGACTAGAAAAGATCCAACTCTCTTGCAACTACTTTGGTTAAATATATTCTAGTATATTTTAGGATTATTAAAAGGAAAATACATTAATTCAGTAACCAAATAAAAATTTATTCAGTGTCCACCAAATAACGTTTTGGTACCAGGTATAGAGCAGTGAACAAAATAGACCAAGTAGACCCTTATATGTCATACCAGTATAAATAACTATAATAATACAAATTTCTTAAAATCTGTTGACTTTGTTCCAGAACTTCCTTTTAGAATGGTCATTGTCTCCATTCTCAAATAAAATTGGTATTTAATTTGTATTTAGACAGTGCAAATTGATGAAGCTATCTTTAGTACTAGAAGAGATAAAGGAATCTGGGATTTAGCATACAAAACGTTTAGCATACAAAACGTTTAGCATACAAAACGTTTAGCATACAAAACGAACAACAAAATAACATATTATAAAAATGAATGTGCTTAGAAGAAAAAGAAAAATCTCTTTGTGACAATCATTAATTTTTCATCCTTTTTAAAGGTTTATTTTATAAGAAAGGAGGAAACATTATCAGGTACTTGGAATATGTTCCAAGCTCCAAATTCACATTAAATATATCTGAAAGAGAATGAGACGATTTTGGGAAGTAACATCAGCAGTCTGGCAAGCATATTAAAAACTTATAACGGTGCATGTTTTTCTCGTGTTTACAGTTACTGAAGTCACTGTGTTGCTGTTTTACTCAACTTTCAAAGTCAAGTTTTTGACAGAGCCCAGAAAGTCAGTTTCATTGCTAGTTATGAGACACAATTTGAGCATTTATACCAATCATACCAAAACTAGCAAAAGTTTAGCTGCAATTTTTTTTGTGGGAGGAGCTATTTCCTTTTTGAAAGTGAATCCTTTGCTACTGTATGATATGGCAATCTATGGTTGCCAGTTTTCTATTTGGCTGGCCCCTGTGCCTTCTGCAAGTTGCTGACTCACTTTATGGGGTGGAATTAAGAACCTGTCTGAATCAATAGGTATTTGTGGCAGAAAGTGCTAGTCCTCCCCTGGCATGTATTTGCTCTTTCTTTTAAGGAAATAGAATCTTAGCTGGGCACAGCATTTACCAAGGTTGGCAAGATCTTGGAAAGCAGCTCACAGGCATCAGAAGCAATAGCATTGGGGTAAATAAGAAAGATTTACAAGCTGAGTAGTCTGTGGCTTCTTCCTACTTTTAGCAACATCCTATAGAGGGATGGACCCCAGTCAGAGCTAGCCAGACAACAACCCAAAATGGAAGAAAACCTAGCTTGGTCAGGAGTTGTTCTTTGCATGTGACCTGTGATTTCAGAGCCCCACACAATTGAAAAAAGTCAACTGCTTTCTGCAACTCCACAGTGAAGCTGTTTAAAGGGGCTGCTGAAGAGGAAGACTTGGCCAGAGATAATACTGTGGCTCCCCAAGGACCTTCCCTCTCAACCAGTAAATGAGAGCCAGAGCAGAGGTAAAGACCATACCTCAACTCTCTGTATCTGCAGGATCTGTATCCATGGATTCAAACAATCTAGGATAGAAAATTTTCAAGGAAAAAAAAATTCCAGAAAGTCTCAAAAAGCAAAATTTGAATTTATGACACTGGCAAATATTTATGTAGCATTTTACATTGTATTTGTAACTATTTTCCATAGCATTAGCATTATATTAGATATCATAAGTAATCTAGAGATGATTTAAAGCATATGAGAGAATGTGTATGCTGCTTCTGCTAAGTCACTTCAGTCGTGTCCTACTCTGTGCAGCCCCATAGACGGCAGCCCACCAGGCTCCCCCGTCCCTGGGATTCTCCAGACAAGAAGGGTTACATGCAAATACTATGCCATTTTATATAAGGGATGTAAACATCCATAGATTTGCATATCATGGGGATCCTGGAACCAATCTCCCTAAGGTACTGAGGGACAACTGTATTAAGGATATCAATTTCCCACCCAAACCTATTAAGAAGAGCTTAAGAAAGCAACCATCAAGTTGAAGGAGAGGAAGATGAGTCAGCACAGAGAAGAGTGGAATGGTTAAGAGAATTTACCTAGAAGAGATCTTGGGCTGTGGTTACTTCTTCTTTAACTTTTCTGTTTTGATTATCTTTTTACATTTAAAAAAAAGTGAATATATTATTGTTGGATCAACCTTTACCCTCTGGAGCTGTGCTTGGGACCACTCTGACACTGTCTACTCATTACCAGTCAAGGAGAGAGGCTTTGACATAAGGCATAGCTGCAGCACCTTCTGGAAATACTTGGGAAACAGGAAGGCATTAGCATTCCCTAGAATCAGGATCACACTGACGGAGAGGAAGAAGGGTATTTCATCTGCCAGGGCCAAGGGCCCATTAATGAACACGGCCACTTCGCAGTTTGGCTGCATGCCACTGACGACACCATGATCCCCAGGGAGCGCTGAGGTGAGGTGGATGCATTTGAGGTGAATGCATCTTCCCCAGCAGGACGGGCCTTTGAGCAGGATGGATGGCCAGTACTGCCACAGTGTGCTATAAGTGAGCATCCAGAGTGCAGCCTGTGGGGTTACCAAGGGTATCAACAGATCCAGACCCAGATTGGCCCAGATGAGAGCCAGTGCTGGGGTCCCCTGGCTGCAGGGGGGACCACTATTTCCCTTTGGTGTCCACCCATTGCTACACATCTTCAGCTGAGAAGCTGCAGAACTGGGACAGCTGTAGGAGGGTGCCCGGGGCAGGATGGCTTTGGATCCATTGGAAGCGCAGCTCCAGAGGGCCATGACAGGTCATAGGACCAGGCCTTGGGCACTTGCACCTCGTGGTCTAGTTCCTGGGGACTGCGAGCCCATTTATCCCTGGACTGTTACTTCCTTCTGCCTCCTTCATCCAGAGAAGTTCATGGTCAAGACAGACTTCTGCTGTCTAGCAGCTCCTTACTTCTGTGTGTAATTTACAAGCAGCAAATAGAACAGAAGCCTATTAGGTGTTACAGGAATTTAAAGCCAAAGAAACTAGAAACCTGGCAAATGACCATGCTTATTATTAAGAGTCACTGTAGGGGAGGAAAAGTCATTTTCCCTCTAACCTTCTGGTTCTTGGCTGAGACCCTCCTGTAGTAAAAGACAGGTTAATGGGAGAAAACCGGAAGTTTAGCAACATGTGTACTTCCCTGTATACATTTGAGATACCCAGGAAAACTCAGTAACTCCCCCCAAATGACCTGAACCATCACTTAAATACCATCTTAAGCTAAAGACAAAAGAAGATGGGGCTGGGGCAGGTGCACGGGGGACAGAGCAGGGGCAGTCAGATTGGGGAGTTTACCAGGCAAAGCAGAGTGAATAAAGGTATGGTGGGCATATAGATGTAGGTCATTGCCTTCTCCCTTGATTATAGTTTCCAGATATTTAGAATCATTCTCCTTGTCCTGGTACAGAGAGGGAGTGTGTGTATGTGTATGTGTGTGCGTGCTTCATCGTGTCTGACTCTTTGCAACCCCATAAGCAGTAGCCCACCAGCATTCTCTGTCTATGGAATTTTCCATGCAAGAATATTGGAGTGGGTTGCCGTGTCTTCCTCCTGGGGATAATCCTGACCCAGAGACTGAATCCACAACTCTTTCCTCTTCTGCATGGCAGGCAGATTCTTTACCCCTCTGCCACCTGGGAAGCCCATGGAACGGGAGACACCCCTACAAATGGAGCTTTCCCTTATAAATGTAAATATCTCTTCAAAAAGGGTAAATAACTTCTACTTGGTTTTCAGAATTGTTTCTGTATCTGCTGTTTCTTGAAAACAATCAGCTCAAAATAATCCTTATGCCAAAGAGACATATTTTGGGATGGTAAATTCTCCTCCCCTTTACCTCCAAGCTTCCCAGGTGATGCTAGTGGTAAAGAATCCACCTGCCAATGCAGGAGACACAAGAGATGTGGGTTCAATCCCTGGATCAGGAAGATCCCCTGGAGTAGGAAATGGCAACCCACTCCAGTATTCTTGCCTGGAAAATCCCGTGCACAGAGGAGCCTGGCAGGCTATGGTCCAGGGAGTAACAAAGAGTTGGACGTGACTGAGCACGCATGCTTTACCTCCAAGCAGTGTTAAGACCCCCAAACTGCTCAGCAGGAAACAGGCTGTGAAAATTGAACAATCCCCAAGAAAGACCCACTTCAGATGTGGCCATAATAACCAATAGAAATGAAACTTCCAGAGGACAAAGACAAGGGCCATAGAGTAAAACAGACATGGCGTTCCTTTAAGAGAGTAAAGCTAAAGATTATCAGATGAGCTAATTAAGTGATTTAATCCAATGCCAGGACAAGCAGCTTTTGCATTTCCAAACCAGGACTCAGTAATTGCCATGAACAGATGACTGCTGAGTGGTTCCACTTCTCCCTTTCCATTGGTGTTTCTGTGTTTGTCACCTTGCTCCTACTCCACCATGATGGCGTGGATGGGGCACATCACTATCTTATTTTTTATAGAGTTTTTAGAGATTTCAGGATCACAAGGAAACACATCCGATCCTGACATTGGGGGTCACATATCACTCAGAGGTCCTGGATTTTGAGCTGTATGTAGTTTAGGGGAGGAAAAATCACTTTCCCTCTCTCATTCTAGGTGCTTGGCTGAACATCCACCTCCCTGAATAAAAGACAGATTAGCAGGAGAAAAATAGAAGTTTAATAATATGGATACCTCCTGTAGATATGGATGAGACACAGGAAAACTGAGTAATTCCCTGAAATGGTCCATGCCACCAGCATTTTCAGTTAAAGACAAAAGAAGGATGTTGGGGGAAGAGGGAGGCCAGTTACGGGAGATGACCAGGAAAAGCACAGTAATCATGGGTAAGGTTGTGAGGCAGATCTAAGTTTTTGCCTTCTCCACTAGAAGACTAAAGTTTTAGTCACCTTCCTTTTCCTAGTACAGAGAGGGAAAAACCCATACAAATGAAGATTTCCCTTATAAATGTAAATATCTCTTACAAAAGAGTAACTTCTCTGTTTTCAGAGCGTCGCCTATCTTTTCCTACTTGAACTTAACTAGCTCAAGATAATCATATTTTGGGGGTAGCAAATGTTGCTTCCCTTCAGTAAAATGGGATTGTACTTGAGAGTTTCCCTTGGCAATGTGTATGTTCCATTAATACATATAGGAAGAAGAGCACTCATAAATGTTCGCATGGCCAGAATAGCAGAATGGGAGAGGCCAGTAGTTCCCCCCACCCCATACCTGTTTGCCATTTCTATTATCATAACAGAAGTTTGAGCTGAGTAGATGGCCACCTAAAATAAAAACTTCATTTCCTAGTCTCCATTGTACTTAGATGTGGTCATGGAACTAAGTTCTGGCCAATGGTTTGTGAGAGGGAGGGGGAATACCAGTTATAGGGGAATTGACATCAGGTGGGTTCATTATTAGTTACCAGGGAAACAAATAGAGGGGCACACCAAAGATGATAAGATAGGGTAAGAACAATCATTAGCTGGGGCCTGGGGCAAGTATCAATACAGAAGAAGGTCAGTCGTGTGTGTAGGGTAGAGGTGAAGCAGGCACAGTGGTCAGCCAGGGGATGTACAGAGAGCAAGAGAACAGCAATCTTGTGTGGCCTGACCAAACAAGCTATTTCATGCTGCACATTATGCTAAGTGTTTTGTATTTATATTCATGTATTTAGTCTTCACATCTTGTTTTCTGGCCGGGCCACATGGCTTGCAGGATCTTAGTTCCCTAACGAGCAATTGAATCCTGCAGTGCAAGCATATAGTCCTAATTACTGGACACCAGGAAGTTCCCATCTTCACAATATTTTCTTTTCTTTTTTTTGGCCATGCCACATGGCATGCAGGATCTTAGATCCCCATCCAGGGATTGAACCCATGCTGTTTGCAGTGGAAGCATGGAGTCTTAACCACGGAACTGCCAGGGAAGTTCCTTCACAACAATTTTGTATAAGAGAATCTGAGGTTTAGCAAATTACCCAAGGTCATGTAACTAGGAAAAGCTTTGCTGCTGCTGCTGCTAAGTCACTTCGAGTTGTGTCCGACTCTGTGTGACCCCATAGACGGCAGCCCACCAGGCTCCACCGTCCCTGGGATTCTCCAGGCAAGAACACTGGAGTGGGTTGCCATTTCCTTCTCCAATGCAGGAAAGTGAAAAGTGAAAGGGAAGTCGCTCAGTCATGTCTGACTCTTCGCAACCCTATGGACTGCAGCCTACCAGGCTCCTCCGTCCATGGGATTTGCCAGGCAAGAGTACTGGAGTGGGGTGCCATTGCTTTCTCCGGGAAAAGCTTTGAGCAGGTTTCAAATCCAAGAGTGACTTCAGTGTCAGTAAATTACATTGCATCTCATGCCACGATAGCAACATTTATAACAATGATAATGCACAATGCTGGAAAGACTGGTTAAGTGGTTTACTCATCCATTACTGTCCAGCTTGCTTTCAGACACCTCACTGCCCTTCTCTTGCCCTCTGTGTCATAGAAAACTATATTTTCCAAGTTCCTTTGTTCTCTGGCTTCAGGGTAGGTTTGCTCAATGGACAATACTTGCAGAAGATTGGAGAGCAAGAAGATGGAAGAGTCCAAAGTATTTATCTCTGTCACTTTTTCTGTTTTCTACAGCATATCTTCCATGAGTCCACCTTTTCCCAAACCATACCTTCCTTGATGATCCCAGCTACTAATGGAGAGTCTGACCAGACAGACTCCATCATAGTTCTATTTCTGTTTAGATGGTCCTGGTTTCTGCCTCTGGTAATACCAGCTCATCCAAGTGTTCCCTCCATGCTTAAGTTTGGCAGAATCTTTCTGCTATTGCCAATCTCTGGGTTATTTCACTCTTGACTTCTTAGCTTCTCTATTACTTATAAAGCCAATTTTCTGCTTTATTTTCCCTCTGTTAAAAGTATTAGAGTGGTTTTCATGACTTTTGCTGAAATGTGACTCATATACAGACAATATACCCCTTTGGGGAATACGAGCCATAATGATGTTCATACATGCTGATCCAGTTTTCTGTGCTGAAAAATGTTTCCTAAGGAAATAACTGAAGAGAAACAACAACAAAAATGGTACATAGGTGTCCATTTCAGCATTATTTATATTAATAATACAGTATCAGAACATTGGAAACCACCAAAATGTCCAATATTGGAAGAATGGACTAAAAAAATCAGGGTACATAACACAATGGAATAATATGCAGTTGTTATTGTACCAGTCAGCTTTGGTAGATTTTGCTGCAGTAGCAGATAATCCCCAAATCTCAGTGATTTATCACAGTTATTTCTCACTCAGTTACCTATCCTTTGCAATTCAGTTGCAACTCTGCTTCATCCCAGGACCCAGTTGGAAGGACTAGCTCCATATTGGTCTCAAGGCAGTGAAGAAAGAGCGAGGATAGATTAGTACAATAATTTAATAATTTAAGAGCTAAAGCGTATGCTCAGATGTGGGATATGTCAGATGCCACTGACCAAAGCAAGTCACATGACCAAGCCTGATATCAGTGGGGCAGACTCCATGTCACTACCGCAGGGAGGCCCACCAGGAACTGGTTCTGTTAGGGATGGACCCAGAGGAAAAGGATAACAAATATTTTCAGAAATAGTAACATCTTCCATGATAATGAAGACTGAAAATAACACAGAAAATGTTTGATATAATGATAGGTAAAGTAAGAATCTACAAAAATACATATACTAAAATCCATTCTAACCTGCTTCATGGGCATATGAAGTTAGACGTCATATGACTAAGTTCTGGTCAATGACACCATCTACCTGGAGATAGTGTTAGATCCCACCGAACTGCCCCATCCCTTTCCACTTCAGATACCAATTCAAAGTCCAGGTTATCACCTATGCTTCTGAATGACTGACTATGAATTGGAAGTTCTCATAATCCCCTCCTTGGGTTTGATTAATTTTGCTAGAATAGATAACAGAATTTAGGGAGACAATTTATTTACTAGACTAACTGTGTACTATAAATGGATATAACTCAGAAACAGCCAGATGGTAAAGATGCCTAGGGCAAGGTATCAGGAAAGGGCACGGGGCTTCTCTACCCTTTCAGGGCACACCATCCTTCCAGAACCTCCATGTGTTTACCAATCTGGAAGCTCTGCCAACCCTGTCCTTTTGGTGTTTTATGGAGACTGAATTAAGTTGGCATGGTTGATGAAATCATTGGATGTTAGTGATTAATTCAACTTCCAGTCCTTCTCCCCTCAGCTCCAAAATCACTGTGGACGGTGTCTGCAGCCATGAAATTAAAAGACATTTGCCCCTTGGAAGAAAAGCTATGACAAACCTAGACAATGTACTAAAAAGCAGAGACGTCCCTTTGCCAACAAAGGTCCATCTAGTCAAAGCTATGGTTTTTCCAGTAGTCATGTACGGATGTAAGAGTTGGACCATAAAGAAGGCTTAGCACCAAAGAACTGATGCTTTTAAATTGTGATCCTGGAGAAAATGCTTGGAGCCCCTTGGACAGCAAGGAGATCAAACCAGTCAATCCTGAGGGAAATCAACCTGAACATTCATTGGAAGGACAGATGCTGAAGCTAAGTTCCAGTGCTTTGGGCGCCTGATGTGAAGAGCTGACTCATTGGAAAAGACCCTGCTGCTGGGAAAGATTGAGGGCATGAGGAAAAGGGGGTGACAGAAGATGAGACAGTTGGATAGTATCATCAACTCAATGGACATGAGTTCGAGAAAACTCCAGGAGATAGTGAAGGACAGGGAATCCTGGTGTGCTGCAGTCCATGGGGTCACAAAGAGTCAGACAAGACCGAGTGACTGAAAAACAACACAGGTTGGGGGATGGGACCAAAGCATCCAACTCTCTCATCGCTGTTGTTGGTTTCCTTGGGAACCAGCCCTGGTGACTAGGAGCTTCACTTAAGAAATTCCAAGGGTTTTAGAGTTCTGTGCCAAGAATGGGGACAAAGACCACATATATTCCTTATTATAAATTGCATTAAAAAATAAAATTTGAGGACTTCCCGGGGCTTCCCTGGTGACTCTGACAGTAAAGACTCTACCTGCAAGGCAGGAGACCAGAGTTTGATCCCTGGGTCCAAAAGATCCCCTGGAGAAGGGAATGACCACTCACTCTAGTACTCTTGCCTGGAGAATACCATGGACAGAGGAGCCTGGTGGGCTACAGTTCATGGAGTCACAAAAGAGTTGGACACAACTAAGAAACTGACACACACACTGGTGGCTCAGTGGTAAAGAATCTGCCTTGTAGTGCAGGGAACATGGGTTCAGTCCCTGGTCTGGGAAGATTTCACATGCAGCCATGAGTAAGACTCAATACAGCCAAATAAATAAATAATTTTTTTAAAAAATGAACAGATATTAACTAACAAATTTAAAAAATAAAATTTAGGATGTCCCTGGTGGTTCAGTGGTTTAGACTATGAGCTTCCACTATAGGGAGCCTGCGTTTGATCCCTGGCCTGGGAAATTCTGAATGCCATGCAGTGGAGCCAAAAAAAAAAAAAACACCAGAAGCATCAGAAAGAATAAAATCAGTTCAGTTCAGTTCAGTCGCTCAGTTGTGTCTGACTCTTTGTGACCCCATGAATCGCAGCACGCCAGGCCTCCCTGTCCATCACCAACTCCTGGAGTTCACCCAAACTCATGTCCATCGAGTTGGTGATGCCATCCAGCCATGTCATCCTCTGTCGTCCCCTTCTCCTCCTGCCCCCAATCCATCCCAGCATCAGAGTCTTTTCCAATGAGTCAACTCTTCGCATGAGGTGGCCGAAGTACTGGAGTTTCAGCTTTAGCATCATTACCTCCAAAGAAGAATAAAATATGTAGGAGTAAATTAACAAACAAAATTCAACTGAGTAAAATTGTCTTTATTCAACAATTTATGGGGGATTTCCCTGGCGGTCCAGTGGTTACTCCACACTTCCAAAGCAGGGGGCACGGATTCAATCCCTGATTGGGGAACTAAGATCCAGTATGCTGTGGCATGGCCAAAAGGAAAATGAAAACAAGGCATGCCTTGGGCAGCATCCCATCTAGAAGATAGAAAGGAGCTCCAGAATGCTATAAAAAGTGGAAGACTTATAGGCAGAAGGTGGCAGGACTAGGAAGTTATTCTAGCAAAGAGCTGATTGTTTCAAGCCAGGTCACCTTTCTTTGGGGGACAGAAGGGGATCTATCAGATTACCTCACTACTACTGACTAGGTAGTTCTAGATTGACTGGTTTAAGGTTCCATTTCTGAAAGAGATTGAAACTGCAATTTAGATATTAAGTCTCGGTTTGGTGTTATGAGCTTAGCACAAGTGACTCCATTTTAGGCTTGTTGTTCCCTTTTTAAGAATCACAATATCACAAGAACTCACTGTCATATACCCTGATTTATCATCTCCCAGCTATCACTTCCCAATTTGGTATGCCAATGACCACAGGTCAGAAGATTATACAGTGAGAAGTTAAGGAAGAGTTCCCTCTGATTGGGAACATAGGATTTGAGAGACAATCAGTGATCTTTCTAGGTATGAAAAGGACAAATTCTAAAAAATTCTCCATATAATTTCTCCTTGGTAAAATTAAAATAACAATATAACTGAATATTTATTGTTTCATTTATAAGAACTGAGCATATATTTACTTATTTTGAGTTTACACATGACCTCTTTCAAGACAATCTCCCCAAATGTCTTCTTCCTGTAACTTTTCTCAATTTTCCCTCTCCCAAACACTTTCTCCAGACCCATAGTTTCTAGGACACCAAAGGCATGAACTATGGCTTCATTTTCTACACTCCATTATGTTTATTGGGCTTCCCTTGTGGCTCAGCTGGTAAAGAATCTGCCTGCAATACGGGAGACCTGGGTTCAATTCCCGGGTTGGGAAGATCCCCTGGAGAAGGGAAAGGCTATCCACTTTAGTATTCTGGCCTGGAGAATTCCATGGACTATATAGTCCATGGGATCACAAAGAGTCAGACATGACAACTGAGCAACTTTCACTATCATTATAGTTATTTGTTGATGTGACATTTTTCTCCAAAAGACTGGAAAATACCTCTAAGCCAGAAACTTTGTCTTCAGTTAAGTTCAGTCCCCCAGTCGTGTCTGACTCTGCGACCCATGGACTGCAGCATGCCAGGCCTCCCTGTCCATCACCAATTCCTGGAGCTTGCTCAAACTCATGTCCATTGAATCGGTGATGCCATCCAACTATCTCATCCTCTGCCATCCCCTTCTCCTGCCTTCAATCTTTCCCAGCATCAGGGTCTTTTCCAGTGAGTCGGTTCTTTATGTCAAGCGGCCAAAGTATTGGAGCTTCAGCTTCAGCATCAGTCCTTCCAATGAATATTCAGGACTGATTTCCTTTACGATGGACTAGTTGGATCTCCTTGCAGTCCAAGGGACTCTCAAGAGTCTTCTCCAACACCACAGTTCAAAAGAATCACTTCTTCGGTGCTCAGCTTTCTTTACTGTCCAACTCTCACATCCATACGTGACTACTGGAAAAACCATAGCTTTGACTAGACGGACCTTTGTTGGCAAAGTAATGTCTCTGCTTTTTAATATGCTGTCTACGTTGGTCATAGCTTTTCTTCCAAGGAGCAAGTGTCTTTTAATTTCATGGCTGCAGTCACCATCTGCAGTGATTTTGGAGCCCGAGAAAATAAAGTCTCTCACTGTTACCATTGTTTCTCCATCTATTTGCCATGAAGTGATGGGACCGGATGCCATGATCTTAGTTTTTTGAATGTTGCGTTTTAAGCCAACTTTTTCACTCTTCTCTTTCACTTTCATCAAGAGGCTCTTTAGTTCTTCTTTTGCTTTCTGCCATAAGGGTGGTATCATCTGCATATCTGAGGTTACTGATATTTCTCCCAGCAATCTTGATGCCAGCTTGTGCTTCATCCAGCCCAGCATTTCTCATGATGTACTCTGCATATAAGTTAAATAAGCAGGGTGACAATATACAGCTTTGATGTACTCCTTTCCCAATTTGGAACCAGTCTCTTGTTCCATGTCCAGTTCTAACTGTTGCTTCTTGACCTGCATGGAGATTTCTCAGGAGGCAGGTAATTCCCAGCAAGGGACATAGATGTAAGCTGTTGGAAATGGGTAGCTCCAGTAATTCAGGAACAGATACATTGCCCTGAAGATGGGATCTTGGTGGCATCACAGTATTCACTACATATGTTCTGTACCATTGCTGTAATCTTAGTGAGGTCACTCCATATGAAATTCTTCCTAATTTACCTATCTATTCATTCTCTTCTACCTGCCTATTCAGAAATGGTGTTTTCCTCTCCTGTCTAGGAAGGATGCTGTACATCATTTATCAACCCACTGGATCTGTAGCAAACCTACCTTGCTGGCTTAAATCTATTTGTGATTCTTTCAACCTAATGGTTTGGGAAAGTGAGCTCTCGCAGCCTGTGTATGAGGATTCTCTTACAGCATCGTTGAGCTGATCTAGCATGAAGGAAAGTCACAATACATTTATTTTGGAGTAAATATAGAGCATATATTCTATTTGAAATGGACTTTAGGGAAACGAAATTAGAGATAACTTTGTACTGGTTTAGAGAACTGACTCCCTAAGTGTTTTTATTCCTATTATTAATTGACTTTTGACTCCAGACAAGAAAAAGATGATGAGCCAATTTTAATGAGACTCTTTCTTCTGAGAGAAAGGTTATCACTGCTGAGATGACTGCCTTGGTAGAGATGATCCAGTGAGGAACTGACCGCTGGATAGGAGCATTAGTATTTAGAAATGAGGGCTAGCAGAGAAAGGGAGGAATGTGAAAGGATTGATCCTGGTCACCAGCTGAAGTTGCCGAGATTGCTGCATCCAGCTCAGGTCACATCCTGAGACCCAACGCTATTCCTCTGGGTTGTTCCAAAAATAGTCCTGGTGAGTGTAGGTGAGTCATGTTCCAGGAGGAGCACTAACCCACCACCCATCCCCAGATACACAACTGTCAAGTTAGAGAATTTTGAAACAATGAGTACATTCTGCCCTGGGATCAGGGGTAAAAGGGTGGGGGTGATGGGCAACTGGTGTCTCTTCATTCTTTGTCTTTTGCACTTCATTAATAATTTTTCCCCTCCTTAGGTGTCTTGTTATAAAAAGGCTCAGTTTTGTTTCATTGTGGTTATGATAGGAAAAGTAAGCATAGGCTACCTTTAGTTCTTTCGGCAGGCTCAGAAAGCATTCTGACACCCTCATTATTAGGATGCTGGCCAATACCGAGGGAAGTGCTAAGTGAAGCTTAGGTGGGAAGCAAAGTAGATTATAGGGGAAATTTTAGATTATAAGGAATCCCTTTCTCATTGAGAACCACCAAATCACAAGGTAAAAGTAAATCAAGGGCCTACACAGAAGTGAAAATTAACATTATTTAAATACAGTACTCTTAATACAAATTTGTCTGAAAGTGATTCTGAAAATTCATGCTAGGAGAGGACATATGATCCATGTTGGTGTATGGCAGAAACCAACACAGTATTGTAATTATCCTTCAATTAAAAATAAATTTAAAAAAAATTCATGCTGGGTTTCAGGCATAAAGCTAACTGGAACCAGAGACCTGCCCTTCTCCCAGAGGGGTGGGTTGCACCAGAGCTCAGTTTCCCGTGGGACTTCCTTCTCTCACAGGACTGTCACATCTCTTCAGCCTCAGAGTCCCAGACAATGCATCTAAGCAGCTGGCACCCCAAATCCAGATTTCCTGGCACCCAGCCGCCTATCACCAATGTTTCCTCATAGGCTTGCTCTAAGAGGACGCAGAGCCAGTGATCCTGTCAACAGAATCCAGGCTGGCTCTTCAGGTTCGACAAGGGTTCCCTCTCACTCAGGCACAATTAGCCATTGCTGGCCCAACCCACCACCTGCAGAAACCAACACTGAGCCACATTATGGCACCGTTTCTCAAGGAGACCAGCCAACCACTTGAGCAAATTGATTGCTTTGGATCCCTTCCACATGGGGTGTGTGTGTATGACTGTGGGGCAGAAATTCATTCTTTCCAGAACTGATTCATACTCTCATTATGAGTTTGCCTTTCCTATTCACAGTTCCCCCAGCAGCACCACCATTCAAGAGTTTACAAAACGGTCACCTATTGATGTGGTCTCCCACACCATATTGCTTAAAAGCAATGGACCCATGTTAACTGCAAAGAAGTTGCACATGACCATCAGAATCACTGGTCTCATCACATACCTCAGACAGCCTAATGAAATGACCCATTAAAGGCCCAACTAACTTTTTAGCTTTTAGACCATACTCTGTAGAGTTAGGGTGACTTGGTGAGAGGGAGCCCTTGTTGGTACCATGAATTGCCTCTATTCTTATCACCCTAAGTGACCTTGGGTGAGACCAGAAGAAGTGCTGCCAGCTGAGCCCAACCCAAATTGCAAATCTATTGCATAATGAGCAAATAAAATGGTTATTATTCTAGGCTATTATGTTTTAGAGTGCTTTGGTTACGTGGCAATAGTTTATTAATTCAACAAATGAAGCCAAAAATATCTTAAATGGTACACGTCTCTGAAACAACTGAAGAGGGTATATTACAAATTCTATCACATTCTTTTTTTAAATTAGTTTTTATTGGAGTATAGTTGCTTTACAATGTTGTGTTGCATTCTGGTGTGCAGCAAAGTGAATCAGTAGGCTGGGTCTTTGTTGCTATGTGTGAGCTTTTTCAAGTTTCAGCAAGCAGAGGCTACTCTCTAGTTGTGGTGTGTGGACTTCTCCTTGCAGTGGCTTCTCTTATTGTAGATCATGGGCTCTAGAAAGCGGGCTCAGTAGTTGTGGCACACAGGCTTATTTGCTCTGCAGCATGTGAGATCTTCCCAGTTCAGTTCAGTCGCTCAGTCGTGTCCAACTCTTTGCAACCCCATGGACTGCAGTACTCCAGGCCTCCCTGTCCATCACCAACTCCCAGAATTTAGTCAAACTCATGTCCATTGAGTCGGTGGTGCTATCCAACCATCTCATCCTCTGTCATCCCTTCTCCTCCTGCCTTCAATCTTTCTCAGCATTAGGGTCTTTTCCAATGAGTCAGTTCTTCGCATCAGGTGGCCAAAGTATTGGAGTTTCAGCTTCAGCATCAGTCCTTCCAATGAATATTCAGGACTGATTTCCTTGAGGATGGACTGGTTGGATCTCCTTGCAGTCCAAGGGACTCTCAAGAGTTTTCTCCAACACCACAGTTCAAAAGCATCAATTCTTCGGCGTTCAGCTTTCTTTACTGTCCAACTCTCACATCCATACATGACTACTGGAAAAACCATAGCTTTGACTAAATGGACCTTTGTTAGCAAAGTAATGTCTCTGCTTTTAATATGCTATCTAGGTTGGTCATAACTTTTCTTCCAAGGAGCAAGCCTCTTTCAATTTCATGGCTGCAGTCACCACCTGCAGTGATTTGGAGCCCAAGAAAATAAAGTCTGTCACTGTTTCCATTGTTTCCCCATCTATTTGCCATGAAGTGATGGGACAAGATGCCATGATCATAGTTTTCTGAACGTTGAGTTTTAAGCCAACTTTTTCACTCTTCTCTCACTTTCATCAAGAAGCTCTTTAGTTCTTCTTCACTTTCTGCCATAAAGGTGGTGTCACCTGCATCTCTGAGGTTACTGATACTTCTCCCGGCAACCTTGATTCCAGCTTGTGCTTCTTCCAGCCCGGCATTTCGTATGATGTATTCTGCATATAAGTTAAATAAGCAGGGTGACAATACACAGCCTTGACATACTCCTTTCCCGATTTGGAACCAGTCTGTTGTTCCATGTCCAGTTCTAATTGTTGCTTCTAGTAAAGTGTGGGATCTTCCCAGACCAGGGATCAAACCTGTGTCCCCCACATTGACAGGCAGATTCTTAACCATGGAGCACCAGAGAAATGCCTGTCCACTCTTTTTTAGATTTCATTCCCATTTAGGTCACTACAGAGCACTGAGTAGAGTTCCCCGTGCTATACAGTAGGTTCTCATTCTCTGCTTAGTCACTTAGTTGTGTCCAACCCTTTGTGACCCTATGGACTGTAGCCTGCCAGGCTCCTCTGTCCATGGGATTCTCCAGGCAAGATTGCTGTAGTGGGTTGCCATTCCTTCTCCAGGGGATCTTCCTGACTCAGAAATTGAACCCGGGTCTCCTCTATTGCAGGTGGATTCTTTATCATCTGAGCCTCCAGGGAATAGTTACCTATTTTATACAGAGTAGTGCATATATGTCAATCTCAGTCTCCCAATTCATTCTGCTTTCCCTCTTGGTAACCATACATTTGTTTTCCATATCTGTGACTCTATTCCTACCCTGCAAATAAGTTCACTTGTACCATTTTTCTAGCTTCCATATAACAAGCAATCTTATATGATATTTGTTTTTCTTCCTCTGACTTACTTCAGTCTGTATGACAATCTCTAGGTATACCCACGTTTCTGCAAATGGCACTATTTCTTTCATTTTTATGCCTGAGTAATACTCCATTGTATATATGTACCACATTTTTATCCATTCCTCTGTCGATGGACATTTAGATTGCTTCCTGCTGCTGCTGCTAAGTTGCTTCAGTGGTGTCCGACTCTTTGCAACCCTGTGGACCATATCCCGCCAGGGTCCTCTGTCCATGGGATTCTCCAGGCAAGAATACTGGAGTAGGTTGCCATGCCCTTCTCCAGGTTAGGTTCCTTCCGTGTCCTGGCTATTGTAAATACTGCTACAATGAACACTGGGGAGAGAGCTTCTAGGCCCTTCCCTAAAGGCTCATCAAGAGGTGGCAAAACTGGTTCTGTGACTATGTATAACTTAAACACTTCCTGTAGCTTAAATGAGAGAAGACTAGAAGGGAAATTTTTATTAGTTATCACCTTTGAGAGTGTTGTAGATTTTCTCTCCCAATGGGGAAGGCAAAGGTAAGCAAGGGGACTTCTGAGAGCTGAGCAAGGAGTGTCTTCAAGATGTATCATTGTCCAACTGCTTGGTTACTGAACTGCAGCTGTTAGTACCTATCTAGAGGGAATCTAGAGAGAATTTTAGGGCGAGTCAACCACTATCTTTGGGGTTTGGAGACCTGTGGCAACATAGACAATACTGCCTGCTTCTTGCCAGAAGAATTCTGAAGGCTGGAAGCTTGCTGAGCAGCAGTGACAGGGTACCACGTCTGTTGTTCAGCATGGCCAGGATATGTGAGTTTCTCACAGATCTAGTGACTTGCACAGAAAGTAAAAAAGGTTGAGCCTCTTGCTTGTGCCCTGCCAGTGGATGAGGGGATACCGGAAGTAAGAAGTTGGGGGTATTCTACAGGAGGCAGGAAGTGAGAAATTAGAAAAGCTTGATTCATATCAAAGAACCAAGCCACAAGGAAGGTGCTGAAGAATCATACTCACCCACTGAGAGAGCCAGCATTTGGATGCCTGTCACATAAAAGAAATTGACAGCCTAGAGAGGACTTAAAATAGCATCAAAAAGTAAAAGAGACAAGGGGCTGAGGAGAGAGAGGCCAAATAGAAGAAAGAGCATCATTTATGTCCTAGGATGTGCTATCACATCTTCTCAGTGGGAGCCTAAGAAGAACCCCCAAATGAAACAGAGAAAGAGCTAATTTTAGACATCTGTCATGTCCAGAGAGGATAAAGCTATCCTATGATTGTACCTGTAAAGCAATAATTTACCATCTTCATTGCCACTCTCTTCCCTAGAAAAGGCTGTGGTTAGCAAAACAAGGGGAGAAATAGAAGCCTAAGGAACAGAAAGATAAGGCTTATACCTGCTTCTTTGACTTTAAGCTCCCCTCTGAGGGCAGGACTGAACTGGAGAGAGAAGAAACAATTTTAAATCAAGGTCTGAGTTTTGATCATTTTATGGAACTGTTGGTTGTGTTCCCAACCTTTTTTCTAAAGTCGTAAGACTGCTTAGAATAAGACCCCATTTTCCAGTCTACCCTGCATATAGATAAAATAACATGGTTAAGTGATGGTAATAACCCATGGTAGTGGCCTTAAAGGAAATGGGGATGCCTTCCTTTTCCTAATGACTAGAATGTCATGTGGTGCTCAGCCATACTGGACCAAATATACCAGGATGGCAAGTCTAGGGATGGTGAAGAAACAGGATAGAAGGGAACTAACTCTTGCTCAGGGCTTCCCAGATGGCGCTAGTGCTAAAGAACCCACCTGCCAATGCAGGAGACATAAGAGATCCCTGGGTTTGATCCCTGGGTTGAGAAGATCCCCTGGAAGAGGGCATGGCAACCCACTCCAATATTCTTGCCTGGAAAATTCCATGGACAGAGGAGCCTGGTGGGCCCAAGTCCATAGAGTCTCAAAGAGTTGGACACAACTGAAGTGACTTAGCATGCAACTCTTGCTTACTTTGTGGGACAGAGCAGCTATATTAGTCCACTTATGACATGTAATAAACAAAAGCCTCAGTGCTGTACTACAATACAGGTTTATTGCTCACTCATGGTTTTGTGAGTTGGCTGAGGCAGTTCTGTTTGGTATGAATCCTTGAACTTGAAGCAGGTTTGCTACAAATGTTTTAACACACTGGTTCCCACTATGTGTGGGTGTGTGACCTGACTGAATGGCCCCCTTTCTGACCACACCCAGCTTCCAAAATAAGTGGTTCTCAACACTGCAGCTGCTCTGCTTCAGAACGTGGATCAGGTTCAGTTTGGCACTATGTGTCTCATTCTCATTCCCAGGCTGCAAGGAGACTGGAAGCTCTCAGGACAGTGGCTCCTTCCCATAGCAGCAGTTGGAAAGCAGTTTGCCGTTTTCCCACTTGCAGACACAGCATCTCAAGCCTCCCTCAGAGATTCCAGCATCGGGAGATGCTGCTTCCAGCTCAGAGGTTTCAGCTCCACAATGCCCCTGGTCTAAATATCCAAGTTTTAATGACTGGAATAATCCTAACCGCTTTCCTTGGTTCCACCAGCTCTAGGCATAGGAGCTGCTTCACGCAGTTGCTACGTCAACAATATAAGAGTTCTCTTGCCTTTTCAGTCATCTAATGATCAAGTCTTTAAATTCTCTCCGTGAAAATATTCGGGATGGTTTGTTTCCTGACATCTCTCCAACTAATTCACTGGACTAAATCCCATGATTGTGAGACACCCTTCAAGAATTTTCTCGCCCGTAGTATCTGCCTCTCCTCATTTTTTATCATAGAATTCACTGTGCTGAACTATCATAGTTTTGTTCTTGCCCGTCTCCATCCTAGGCCAACAAATCCCTGAGGTCAGAGCACATGTTTCCTCAGTGACTGGCACATAGGAAAAACTCTGAAAAACACTGAGTTTGAATGAATGAATAAATGAAAGAGCGAGGAAAAATAAAACAGGAACAAAAGCAGCTGTTTTAGTATGAGATTTGGAAGGCTCCTGTAGCGCAAAATGAAAGAGAAAGTTAGATGGTGCCGTGGGAAACAGGAGGACTGTGGTTGCACACAGCAAGCGAACCGAGAACAGGATAAAGGGGCAGCTGAGGCTTTTTGCAAAGAATACTCGGTGACAGGGAGAGTAGGGAGAGGAAAGGGTTGGAGGATTCCCAGAGCCTTCAAAGTGTGCAGGTTGTTTGAGCTCCCGAGGGATGAGCAAGCCTTAAGTGACGTCGCTCACTTCGCCTCCGGGTCCCGCCCAGTCCTTGCCCGGGTTTCAGTTCAGGTTACTCCGCCCCCTTCGTCTCTGCCCCGCGCCTCCGGAGGAAACAGGTAAAACACGGAGAACTGGGTACTAGTTCAGGAGTTGTTTTGGGCATGCGTCCTCGTCGTTCCGCGCGCAGGCGCAGTAACTTTCGTCTGGTGCTGCCCGTTTCCGATTTGGGGTAGCGTTTGAAGTCAGTTCAGGCTATCCTCATTGACCGCCTTTCCCATGGGTCCCCGCCCTCCCGTGTGTGTGGGGGAAGCCTCGCGAGATCGCCATCGGCCGTCCCCGGCGGCGCCATCTTTGTGCCTGGCGAGCGACGGCGCTCAACGCGAGCCCTGAAGCTGGAGGTTCGCTTGCCAAGCTCTCGCCGAGACCGGATCCAGGAAATACGAGGCGGGCCTCGGTGGGAGGGACGCACTGAAGGAGGAGGGAGGGAAGGGGGCGGCGGCGGTTCTCACCGGACTCGGGCCCCGCTCGGCGCGCACCCAAGGGGGGTCGGGCAGGGAAGCGGCGCCGGGCCCGGACCCCCCGCGGGAACTGGCGACTGGTGTGAAGGCGAGGCGGCGGCAGCGGCGAACAGGGAGCAGCGGCTGCGGGTGAGTGTCCGCGAGGAGGCCCGGCACCTGCCCGAGCCGGGGCGTCGGGAGTGGCCCCGGGGTCGTCTCGGTGACCCCGCTCCAGGGCGGTGGGCGTGTGCTGGTCTGCAGGTGTCCCGGGGACTCGTCTCGGCCCGAGGCTGCGGCGGACTCGGAGCACTGCAGGGCTGCCGGAGGTCTGCGCAGGGCCTGGCGCGCCCGCCCGGGACGCCCCGGGAGGCCGAGAAGAGAGGGAGTGGCCGGGGGCCTGGGTTGGCCTTCGCCCCCCAGCAGAGGGGATGATGTCCTTCCTCGCCGGGACCCTGGGCATTGCAAATAGTGAACCTCTGTGTACTGGCTTCAAGCCCCCCAAAAGCGTTTGGGAATGAAGACTAGCAAGGTTGGGGTTTTTGAGGGTGTTGAGAGAACCTGGGGAAGACTAGTAGCGATAGGAGTTAATTGTTCGAAAAGACGTTTGCCAATGATTATTGGCAGGTGTGGAGTAAGGCGAACATACTGTCGACGTTCTTTTAAAGAAGATCACACAAGCAGTCCTCTGAGGTCCAAAACAGAGTTATTCCCAGTTGGAGTTCTATAGTTTAGTGCTGTGTGGCAGCTCATTAAAGTGCCTAAATAAACGCAGGACTTGGGGAGGGGGCGGTGGATGGGGGACAAGGTAGGTTAAAAAGTAAGCTGCATGTAAAATCAAAAGTTCATACTGTTGATGCAAAGCATTTTTGTCCTTACTGAAACGTAATTTATTTTAAATTGCCTAAGAAAACTTGTCACCTTTGGTCCAGACACGGCTTGTCAATTCCATGAGTTCCTTAGTGACATTTGTCAATCAGACAATAATTTTGCTTGTCATGCATTCTGGTTTGTAAAAGAACAAGAATGAATGGGAAAGAAGAACAACTTGACAAACTTCGTTTCTTTTACACACTTTTTCCTTTTGGAACGATAAGGGGATTTAGTTTATGTCTTTGCTTTGCAGATATTTTGCAATAATATACCAGAACATTTGTAAGAAGAAAGAAAAATTTCTATTAAGAAAGGGCTTTTGAGAGGAGAGTTTAATGTTTCACAGTATTCGCTTTTAAAGGCATCATCCTGGCTTTTAAAAGCAGTACCATAGGCATCACCCCTGGTAAAGTTTCTTTTTTTTTTTTTTAACGTACCTAAAATTTTTTTTTTATTGGAGTATAGATGATTTACAGTGTTGTGTTAGCCATGGTAAGTTTTGTGATGGTATCTTTTATAAATACCTGAAGAATGCAAACATATATACATACATAATTTTAAATGCCTCTATGATAGGAAGTGTTTGAATTTTAGCACGTTCCCCCTTACAGGTTTCTTAATCAATAGACTTTAGTGAAGGTAAATATTACATATGTGATTTTTATCTTTACATTTGACAGGACGTAATAATCTGTGTTCTGTCACTCTGAATTTTCTTCCACATGTTTCTTTGACACTGTCAACACACTCTGTACAGTTTGTATTGGAGCAAAGGGACCAAACATTGAGTATTCAGACACTGGGCTTGATGGGTTATGTATGTTTGCATTTAATCCTCATAGGTACCGTGTGCTAAAGGTAATAATATTATCTTTGTTTTACAGATAAGGACACTAACCTCCAGTATTCTTCAGTAACTTTCCTGAGTAGGTCATATAGCTGGTAAATTGTGGAGCTAGAACTCAAACTGATGTGTGTCTGATTCTAGAATATGTGCTTTTTCTACTGTACTCTGCATAAGTATATGTGCTGACTAATACACATTTTGGGAAAATGGAAATTTTTATTACAAAGAAATCTTTCAGTTCTGTTGGTAATCTTGAATGCAGTCAGTGTCCTTGGTTGAAAATTATCTATTTTTTTTCCTTTTCATATGTGTCAATTTTCTAGCCAGGGTAGCATTTTAGCACAAGCCTGCTGATTAGTGAGAATTCCTAGTAGCCACTAGTGACCTATCTAAAATTCAGATATTTTCAGTAACTTTGCCTTCAAGTTTCAGCATGCCAAAGATACTTCAGAGATCAAACATCTTGTTTATTCTGGTCCTGAGTAGTTATATGACTAAAATAAAATATAAACTATTATAAGGATTTGAATTTGCTTTATCATAACTTGGAGGTTTACGCACACATATCCACCCACCTACTCACCCAACCACCTACCTTCTCCAGCAAGTGAAGTACTTTATAGCAGATGCTGTTTTTCTTCTCTTTAATTTAGTACAGAGGTTTTGGACCAAATTTGTATTTTGCAGAAAAATACAGCAGCTATTCTGGGATCCAGCATAATCTTTAACGGGTCTAGGGAGTGAAAGACCGTGTTGGTGAAACAGTAGAAACATCATGCCAGTGCGTTCACTTTTGTCCCCCACTGGTCTGTGCTCCTGTATGTTTGTCATGATGCTGAACTTGCCTACCTGACCGTTATCTCTGCTTAAGAGAGAGTTCAACTGGAAGAGTAGCCACTGAAAGCTGAAATTAAAAAAAAAAAAAAACAACAACAACAACAAATGCTAAGTGCCGGCACTCATCTTCTAGCAGGTCATTTGGTTAAGTTTACATGTCAAATTAATTAACCCAGGCTGGAAGTTCTGGAAACATGGGCATAAGAGGGTGGAGGAAAAAGAAGTCCTGTGCTCCTCAGCATCCGTTCATGTTTTATGGAGTTTGGAGCTTTGCTTGTAATATAATATCTTGAAGACTTCATGGGTCATATTTGGTAATGATTGAGCAAGTTTTTCTTAATAGGTACACTCCCAAGAACGGGTTAAATAATTCCTTATTTGTGAAGGTTAATTACTCATGATATTTGGGCTACTAGGCCAAAGAAGTCAATAAATGATAATGTAAGTGAGTGCTCACCAAGTAAATAAAAAAGCCTTTCTTAAATGATTTATATTGCCACTGTATTAAAAAAAGATACCAGGAAATTGTCTCATATGTATTTAGAAGCTTAGCTTCATACCTTCCTCATAATAAGCCTCAGTTTATTACTGTGACCACAGATGTTCATATCGAAAAGTGAAATGGTCCTGATGAAATATTTGAAACTGTCAAAATGAATTCTAAATATTTAAGAACATATATGAAACTTTGATTCATTGGCAGTTCTGTTAATTTATTTGTCTGACCCTCCAATATCTTACTTCCCCCCTGCTTCAAATTTCTGTCTTTACTTTCCTTCCTCTCTTTCTGACCCTGTTTTTGTTGGTACCTGGAGCTTTCCCTTAGTTCTCAGTTGACACTGAGGTCCTCTGCAGAATGGATGATGACAAAGAGGGCAACTAAACTCTTCTAGGTCCACTCCCCTTCTCCAGATCCACCTGCTCTATGAGGTCAAGAGGGACCCGGTCAAGACCCCTTAACTCACTGCATTCTTGCACAGTAGAATAAGAGTAGCCAGAAAGAGGGAGGCTTTGTCAAGACTCTTCCTGTGGTTTCTTTCTTTTCCTTGTCTCTCCTAAGCATTAAGGGGGAAAGCTTGTAACAGCCCATCTGCTGTGGAAGTAGCCACTGTTCCCTCATTGTCTTTTGCAGTCCAGCCCAACACTCACAGGCTTGGCTTTGCTCCTTTTAGCTGCCATCCCACCCTTCTTCCTTTACTCCCAAGTAGGTGTTGCCTTCTCATCCCAGGATCTCCTTCCACCACAGCGCTGTCTTTTTGTCTTTCTAACTCTGAAGCCTAGTACACTGTCCACTGCCCTCTTTTATACCTTTCCTCCTGCTTGGCCTTGATCATGGAAGCCTAGGCCTGTGGTTCTAGGGGAGCTGACTCAGTTAAGAGGAGGGAAGAATTCTTTTCTACTTCCAAGGTTTAGTGGGGCAGGGATATTCTTTTATTCTTGACTGCTAAATGAGTTTTCTGATAGGAACATTGCTCTTGAAGGTTCAGTATTTTATTATACTTCTGTATGCTTATGGTTGTTTAAGCTTTAGTGGACTGTCTTGGAAGCTTGGCACATTGGATCTTTGTTTCCTGGGAAGGCAAGTTCGAGGCTCAGGTAGGTGACTGAAAAAACCAGCTTGCGCTCCAGAAGTTGTTTGGGGTGGTGTGCTTTTTGTTACTCAGTGGAATGGTAGGGAGCAGATGTTTAGCTATCCAAAATTACATGTTAGGGGAATCAGGTGGCTCTTTGCAGAGATAAGCTGATAGTCTTTTTAGATGGTCAGTGGAGAATTTCTGAATTTAGAAATGTGTTTTGAAATACAATTGAAGTTCAGTCTATCCAGGATTAATGTTTGTCCTTGGAGCAGATGTTACAGTGTTGTGGAAAGAACAGAGTTTTTCTTTATCATGAAAGAATATCTTGTTCCCACTATTTCTTGCTGCTGTTCTGAAACTTTTCAGGGGTATTGGAACTATTGCAGTTATTTTACCCAAGTTTCTTTACTTAGTGATAAACATGGACAGTGTGTTTTAAGTTTTACTAGTTTGTTGTTGAAGTTGCATGCTGTTACCACCATTTGTATTGTTCAAACAAGGAATTTCAAAGTGATAAAAGCAAAGCAAAATACATTTAAATTTTGTTATCCCTAAATGTGTTCAGTCTTAGCTTGTTTGAAGGACATATTGCTAATAAGTGCTTCCCTGATAGCTCAGTTGGTAAAGAATCTGCTTTCAATTCAGAAGACCCCAGTTCGATTCCTGGGTTGGGAAGATCCACTGGAGAAGGGATGGGCCACCCGCTGCAGTATTCTTGGGCTTCCCTTGTGGCTCAGCTGGTAAAGAATCTACCTGCAATGTGGGAGACCTGGGTTTGATCCCTGGGTTGGGAAGATCCCGTGGAGAAGGGAACGGCTACCCACTCCAGTATTCTGGCCTGGGGAATTCCATGGACTGTATAGTTCATGGGGTTGCAAAGAGTCGGACACGACTTTCACATATTCCTACTAAAAGGCAAGATGGGCCCCGCTTTTTTGTCTCCAAGCCACTCATTTAAAAAATGAATTAGAGTTAAGTGCCCTTTGTTGTGGAGAAGGCAATGGCACCCCACTTGAGTACTCTTGCCTGGAAAATCCCATGGACGGAGGAGCCTGGTGGGCTGCAGTCCATGGGGTGACGAAGAGTCGGACACGACTGAGCGACTTCACTTTCACTTTTCACTTTCCTGTGTTGGAGAAGGAAATGGCAACCCACTCCAGTGTTCTTGCCTGGAGAATCCCAGGGACAGGGGAGCCTGGTGGGCTGCCGTCTATGGGGTCGCACAGAGTCGGACACAACTGAAGTGACTTAGCAGCAGCAGCAGCCCTTTGTTGAAGGTGGTGAAGAATCCACCGGCCAGTGCTGGAGACACTGGTTTGATCCCTGGGTCCGAAAGATCCCCTGGAGAAGGGCATGGCAACCCACTCCAGTAGTCTTGCCTGGAGAATCCCATGGTCAGGGGAGCCTGGCAGGCTACAGACCACGGAGTCACAAAGAGTTGAACATGACTGAGCCACCAAGCACACTCTCATGCCCTTTATTTAAGAGTTTACCAAATTATTTAATTACACACAGATTGCAGTGGTTAAAATATAATCTCTAGGGGTAAAATGCTCAGATATTCAAATCTTACTTTTCACACTAACTAGCTCTGTGATCTTGGGCAAGTTGCTTAATCTCTGACCTGTTTCCTCATTTTTGAAATTGGGATAACGTAATATCTACCTCACAGGACTTCCATGAAGGTTAAATGAGCCAGAGGATGTGTAGTATTTAGAACATGCCTGGCAATGGTAAATGCTCAAAAAGAGTTAGTTCTGTTATTACTTTATCATCATCATTATTACTGCTGCTATTACTACTTTAGCTACCCTCTGATATGATTCCCCTTCTGTTCTGGGGGTTTGTATGTATGTGTAAGATATGTATGTTTATTGTGTAATAGTTTTTTAATGCAAAACTTGGGGGGAATGGCAGGGAGAGCAGTATATTCATTGTTGGATACATCCAAAATTGGCCACAGAGTAGAAAATCCATAAAATATTAAACTAATTTTTTCCAATTACACGGTTTCTATTATATTAGATAAAAGGAACTGTGCCACTTTGACATTATGAGCAAAACTGGGTTATTTGAGTAACCAGAGAGTCTTTATTAGAATTTGTGTAAGTATAAGGCCAGAGTCTATGTAGACAGAGCCTTAATTTCTAAATGGTTCATTTATATGTATTACTTTTTGAAAATCAGCACCAATTTCCCACAGAAATAATGTCCCATATGGCCTTCAGATTCCCAGGCCAGCCCAACATATCTGAATTTGAGGACTGATAGTACTATAAAAACGAACTTCTATGTTTAACAATGTCTCAACAAGAATATGCACTGCATTCATCGGGTACAGAGAGATTATGAGCACAATCTTGAAGATGGTGTGTTGGGGTCATATTTGTTCACAATTCTAGCAAGGACTCCCAAGCCTTGTGCAGAGAAATTTCTTTTGTGGTGGAAGCTAAGCACAGAGTAAGTAGTGGGACCTGGTCTCTAGAAGGGAGGAGGTTTTTCTTGGCTTGCCTCCTCAAAAAGCTGTGTAGTATAGTTGTTCAGTTGCTAAGTTGGGTCTGAATCTTTGTGACCCCATGGATTGCAGCATGCCTAGTGGTTGCCGTCAAATTTCTGTTCTGTCACAGAACTTCTTGTGTAAAATGTAGATGTAAGTACTGCTTACTTTACAAGGTTTGGGGCAGTGTTAAATGTGTTAATAAATATAAAGCAATTAAAACAGCACCTGGCCCATTGGTGAGTGCATAAGAAACGTAATATGTATGTGTGTATGTGTGTGTGTATTATTAAGCTTTGGCTGTTCATTGCACATATCTGTTGTAGTAAAATAGGATTATTCTCCTCCTCTTCCACTGAGAAATACTTTCATAGCTTTTCATTTTCATCCCTGCCTAAAATAAGCATCTTTTTTTTTTTTTTTGAGGCTTTTCTGGGAGTTTATTTTATAATATTGAAGCATTGGAGAAATAGGTGACTCTTTAAGTAAAGAGTCCCTTCTGTGTGTATCTCTTCATCCCCGTTTTAGGTCTTATAGGGATGTGGAGATGCATTGCCTAAAAATACTGACTGTGGATCAGAATTGAGGTATAAATGTTTTGACTTCTGGTAGTTCTTGCTAAGTCATTTTTTTTTTAAATAGGCAAAAATAGAACAGACTTCCCATATACTCTTCATCCAGGTGTATATAGCAATGGTACATTTGTCAAAACTAAGACACTAACATTGGTATATTATCATTAGCTAAACTGAGATTTATTTGATTTCACTAGTTTTCCCACTACTGTCCTGCTCTGTCTTAGGATTCATTTGAGGGTACCATGTTGCATTTAGTTACTAGGTCATTTTTAATCTTTAGGGGATACGTTTCTGTGGCCATAAAACCATTTTCTGGTTTAATCTTTCTGCAGGTCCTCAAAATGCCATGTGTTTCCCCTGGGGATGTCTAGTTCAGGGATTCATCTTGGCAGTGAACATTATAGTTTGAAATAAAAGAAGAGTCCTACGATAGAGGAAAGAATGCTGTGGTGTTAGGGTGGAGACTAAAGCATTTTTGTAATTTAGAAATATGTTGGACTAAACGGGTTATTTCATGTACTGTTTGTTCAGTTTCGATGGATTTAGCTTCAGAATGACAAGACATCTTTTTAAATCGTTAAAGATATATAAAAGAAATAATTCATATTGGATATAGAAGCTAACTGGAATGAATTGCAGAAAGTACTTGTAATTCTGGTTGAAAAATTAAGTTTGTACAATAACTTGTTGCTAATTTAGCACATTTATGTTTATTTATATGTATTGACCTCAGTGCGAGGTCATGATTGATCATTATTTTGTCTTTTTCAGGAGTACTGTATGCTATAGGTGCCATTGTCATTCTAAATTATCACTTATGCCTTACATTTGATGTCACAGTCATCATTTAGTGTAAACAGAAAGTTATCTGTTAGGTTGCACGTCATGAACTTTACTTTAGAAAGTCTTATCTTTTCTGCCCCAGAAATAGTATTTGGCTATTAGTCATGGATGGCAAACAAATTAATTTTGTGTTGGTAACATTTGGATGAAAATGTTTTAATTGAATGTGGTATGTGTTAAGGGACCCTGCCAATAAACAAACCCTTGGTGGGTTTAAGTGCTCTAGAACTTACAGAAAACTGGGAGAGGGGAGAACTTAAATATTTTCAGTTGTTTCTACTTATCAAGAGCTGCTTATGACCTTGGACAAATTACCCAATTTCAAAGGACCTTAGTTTCTTCGTTTATGAATTTAGGAGATTTGACTAGATGTGTCAGTCTATTCATTTCTAAGATTTGAAAGAACCTCTTATTTAATGAAAAGCTATATAGCACAGGGAACTATATTCAGTATCCTGTGATAAACCATAATGAAGAAAAATGTGAAAAAGAATGTGTATATAACTGAATCACTGTGCTGTACTGCAGAAATTAAGACAACATTGTAAATCAACTTACTTGAATAAAATAAACTAAAACCCTTATAAGATCATGTTGCTTATCTTGCATCTTTATGAATCAGCATTAGTCACTAAACTGGATATAAATCAATTTATCTTTTGAGGTTTGAATAATTACAAACCACTGTCACTGTAAGTTTAAGAATCTCCAGTTAGTTTGAGAGCTGTAGCAATATTTTTTGGTAATTAGCATATTATATGATACCTGCTTTTTAAGATTTTTGTTATTTAATTTCTGTGCTTTGCCCTGAAAGCAGTGGACTTCAAACTTTTTTGCTCTCATATCCTCTAATCAGTTTTGAAAATTAGGTACCCCTTTTTGTACCCTTTTGGTCACTTACTGCCCTCTAACCATTTCCCTGACTTTTAACATCAGAGATTGTTTTTGCCTATTTTGTATTTTATATAAATAGAATCCTACTGTAGTCTCCTGTGCAACATTAGAATATAGATAAACCTCAAATTATGAATATGAGATTTATCTACATTGTGTATAGTTGTTACCTGTTCTTTCTCATTACTGTATATTTCATTGTGTGAATGTATCAGTATATCCATCAACTACTGTTGATGGATATGTAGGTAGGTCTCAGTTTTTGACTTTGGAGTAGGCAAAAATTTCTTAAACAGGACTTTTTCAATGTATATATTTGTTTTAGAGTTGTGACTAGAGAATGAGAAAACTGGCTTGGCATCTGACAATTTTGCAACTGTTAATATATGGTAAAATGTTTTACTTTATAAATCTTGAAGTGTCGATATTTATAACTAGATCTAGGTGTTGTGCTTTTATAACTGTTTTCGGTAGAATTCCTTCAGAAATGTGTCATGTACTTCCTTGCTTATTTTGACTTGCTCATTTGTAGAAGTTCTTTACTATATGCTAGAAATGAGCTCTCACTGTGTATATATGCCATAGTTCACTTCATTCATTCCTTGATGGACACTTAGGTTGTTCCCATATTTTCACCATTATAAATAATGCTGCAGTGAACATGGGGGTGCATATAACTTTCCAAATTAGTGGTTTTGTTTTCCTTAGATAAATACCCCAACAGAATTGCTGTACTGTATGCTAGTTTTATTTTTAATATTTTTGAGAAACCTCCCTACTGTTTTTCATAGTGGCTGCACCAATTTAAATTACCACCAACAGTGCACAAGCATTCACTTTTCTCTGCATCCTTGCCAGCATTTGTTATTTCTTGTCTTTTTAATAATAGTCATTTTGATAGATGTGAGGTGGTCTCTCATTGTGGTTTTGATTTACATTTCCCTGATGATTAGTGATGTTAAGCAGCTTTTCATGTACCTTTTGGCCATCTGTATGTCTTCTTTGGAATAATGTCTATTCATAGCTTCTGCCAATTTTTTAATCAGATTTTTTCCATGCTATTGAGTTATGTGAGTTCTTTGTCAATTTTGAATATTAGTCCTTTATCAGATACGTGATTTGAAAATATTTTCTCCCATTCTGTAGGTTGCTTTTTCATTTCTTAATGGTTTCTTTCTCTGTGTAGAAGCATTTTTGTTTTGAAGTAATCCCACTTGTTTTTTTTGCTTTTGATGTCAAGTCCAAAAATAATTACCAAGACGTGTGTCAAGGAGCTTACTGTCTATGTTTTCTTCTAGGACTTTTATGGTTTAGAGTATTATGTTCAAGTCTTTAATCCATTTTGAATTAATTTTTGTGTATAGTGTAATATAGTGATCCATTTATTGTTTTGCATGTGACTGTCCAGTTTTCTCAACACCATTTATTGAAGAGACTGTCATTTTCCCAATATATATTCATGGCTTCTGTGTTGTAATGGACTGTCTGTTCCATTGATCTATATGTCTGTATTTATGCCAACTCCATACTGTTTTGATTAGTATAGCTTTGTAATACAGTTTGAAACCGGGAAGCATGGTGCTTCCAGCATTTTTATTTCTCACAATTGCATTGATTATTGGAGATCTTTGGTGATTGCATATAAATTTTAGGATTATTTGTTCTCTTTGTGAAAAATACCATTGGAATTTTGATAGGAATTTCATTGAATCTGTGGATTGCTTTAGGTAGTATGAACATTTTAACAATATTAATTCTCCCAATTCATGGGCATGTACTATCTTTTTTTCTGTCTTCAGTTTCTTTCAACAGTGTCTTGTAGTTTTCAGTATATACATCTTTAACCTCCTTCATTAGATTTATTCCTTGGTAGTTTATTCTTTTTGATGTGGTTGTAAATGGGATTGTCTTCTTAATTTCTCTGTGCAGTGCTATACTTAGTCACTCAGTCATGTCCGACTCTTTGTGACCCCATGGACTATAATATAGCCCACTAGGCTCCTCTGTCCATGGGGATTCTCCAGGCAAGAATTCTGGAGTGGATTGCCATGCCCTCCTCCAGGGGATCTTCCTGACTCAGGAATCTAACCTAGGTCTTCCGCATTGCAGGTGGATTCTTTACTGACTGAGCCATCATTTTATTAGTATAACAAAAGTTTTTTCTGTATTGATTTTGTATCTTTTAGTTTTATTAAATTTGTTTATTGGTTGTAACAGTTTTTTGATGGAGTCTTAAGAGTTTTCTATATATGATACCATGTCATCTGCAGATATTGATAGTTCTTTGTTTCCAGTTTGAATGCTTTTTATTTCTCTCCTAATTTTTTGGCTAGGTCTTCCAATGCTAGGAAGAAAATGGAGAAGGCAATGGCACCCCACTTGAGTACTCTTGCCTGGAAAATCCCATGGACAGAGAAGCCTGGTAGACTACAGTCCATGGGATCGCAAAGAGTCAGACACAACTGAGCAACTTCACTTCCAATGCTACATTGGATAAAAGTGATGAGAGTGGACACTTTTAGCTTGTTCCTGATCATAGAGGAAAAACTTTCAGCTTTATACTTTTGAATATGATGTTAGCAGTAGACCTGTACATATATCTTTCCACTCCCTCTGTACCCACTTTCTTGAGAATTTTAATCATGAATGAATGTTGAATTTTGTCAAATGTTTTTTCTACATCTATTGAGATGATAATATGATTTTTTTCCTTTATCTTGTTAATGTAGTACATTGTGTTGACTGATTTGCAGGTATTGCACCATCCTTGCCTCCCTGGAATAAACCCTTTGATTATAATATATGGTTCTTTTAATGTACTGTTGATTTTCATTTGCTAATATTTTGTTGAGAATTTTTCCTCTATGTTCATCAAGGATATTGGACTGTAGTTTTCTTTGTTTTGGTATCCTTGTCTAGTTTAGTATCAGCCCAATTCTGGCCTTTTAAAATGAGTTTGGAAGTGTTCTCTTCTGGTTTTTGTTGTTATTGTTGTTGTTTTTTCTCTCTTCTGTTTTTTGGAAAGAGTTTGGGAGGGATTTGTATTAATTCTTCTTTGAATGTTCAGTAGACTTCACCAATAGAGCTCTCAGATCCTGGACTCTTCTTTGTTGGGAGATTTTTGGTTACTGATTCAGTCTTCCTAATATTAATTGATCTATTCACATTTTCTATTTCTTCATGATTCACTCTTGGAAGACTGTTTGTAGGAATTTATTCATTTCTTTCAGGTTGTCCCCTTTATTGGTATTTAATTGTTCATTGTGGTCTCTTACGATCCTTTGTATTTTTGTGGTATCCCTTGTAAAGGTTTGTCAGTTTTGTCTACTTTTTCGAAGAACCACCTCTTAGTTTCATTGATCTTTTCTGTTGTCATTTTGGTCTCTATTTCATTCATTTCCACTCTGATCTTTGTTATTTCCTTCATTCCACTAACTTTGGACTTTTTTTTTCTTCTTCTAGTTCCTTGAAGTGTAATATTCTGTTGTTTATTTGCATCTTTATTGTTTCTTCAGGTAGGCCTTTGTTACTATGAACTTCCCCCTCTTAGAATTACTTTGTTGAACCTCATAATTTTGGTGTATTTTAATATTCATTTGTCTCAAGGTATTTTTTGCATGTGTGTGTTAGTTGCTCAATTGTGTCTGACTCTTTGCATCCCCATGGCCTGTAGCCCACCATGCTCTTCTGTTCATGGAATTCTCCAGGCAAGAGTACTGGAGTTGGTAGCCATTTCCTTCTCCAGGGGAATCTTCCCAACCCAGGGATTGAACCCAGGACTCCTACATTGCAGACAGATTCTTTATCATCTGAACCACCAGGGATTTTTCTGTTGACCTATTAGTTGTTCAGTAACATGTTGTTTAATCTCACGTTAGTGAATTTTTCAATTGTCCTCCTGTGATTGATTTCTAATTTATACCATGTTTGGGAAAGATGCTTGATATGGGTTTATTTCTTCATTAAACTGGTAAGTTACATTTTTTAATGGCTGAGTTATACTCCATTGTATATATGTACATCTTCTTTACCCATTCCTCTGTTTATGGACGTTTAGATTGCTTCCATGTCATATTTATTGATAATAAGAGTGCTGCAGTAAACATTGGAATGTATGTATCCTCTCACACCATGATTTTCTCCCGATATATGCCCAAGAGTGGGATTGCAGGGTCATATGGCTTTATTTTTAGTTTAAGGAATGTCCATACTGTTCTCTATAGTAGCTGTACCAATTTATATTCCCATTAACAATGTTGGAGGGTTCCTTTTCTCCACACCCTCTCCACCATTTATTTGTAGACTTTTTGATGATGGCTGTTCTGAGTGGTTTGAGGTGATACCTCATTGTAGTTGTGATTTGCATTTGACACCGCCCTTATGGCAGAAAGTGAAGAGGAACTAAAAAGCCTCTGGATGAAAGTGAAAGAGGGGAGTGAAAAAGTTGGCTTGAAGCTCAGCATTCAGAAAACTAAGATCATGGCATCTGGTCCCATCACTTCATGGGAAATAGATGGGGAAACAGTGGAAACAGTGTCAGACTTTGTTTTTGGGGCTCCAAAATTACTGCAGATGGTGATTGCAGCCATGAAATTAAAAGACGCTTTACTCCTTGGAAGGAAAGTTATGACCAACCTAGATAGCATATTGAAAAGCAGAGATATTACTTTGCCAACAAAGGTCCATCTAGTGAAGGCTGTGGTTTCTTCAGTGGTCATGTATGGATGTGAAAGTTGGACTGTGAAGAAAGCTGAGCGCCAAAGAATTGATGTTTTTGAACTGTGGTGTTGGAGAAGACTCTTGAGAGTCCCTTGGACTGCAGGCAGATCCAACCAGTGCATTCTGAAGGAGATCAGCCCTGGGATTTCTTTGGAAGGAATGATGCTAAAGCTGAAAGTCCAGTACTTTGGCCACCTCATGCGAAGAGTTGACTCATTGGAAAAGACTCTGATGCTGGGGGGGATTGGGGGCAGGAGGAGAAGGGGACAACAGAGGATGAGATGGCTGAATGGCATCACCAACTTGATGGATGTGATTTTGAGTGAACTCCAGGAGTTGGTGATGGACAGGGAGGCCTGGTGCAATTCATGGGGTCGCAAAGAGTCGGACACAACTGAACGACTGAACTGAATAATTAGTAATGTTGAGCATCTTTTCGTGTTTCTCTTGGTCATCTGTGTGTCTTCTTTGGAGAAATGTCTATTTAGGCCTTCCACTCATGTTTTGGTTGAGTTGTTTTTTTGGTATTGAGCTACGTGAGCTGTTTGTAGATTTGGAGATTTATCCCTTCTTGGTCACTTAGTTTGCAAATATTTTCTGCCATTCTGTGAGTTGTCTTTTCATTTTGTTTATGGTTGCCTTTGCAAAGGCTTTTGAGTATAATTAAGTCCCATGTGTTTATTTTTGTGTTTATTTCCATTACTCTAGTAGATCAAGAAAGATACTGCTGTGATTTATGTCAAAGAGTGTTCTTCATATGTTTTCCTCTAAGAGTTTTATAGTATCAGGTCTTATATTTAGGTCTTTGATTCATTTTGAGTTTATTATTGTAAATGGTATTAAAGAATGTTCCAGTTTATTATTTTTATTCATATTGTTTGACAGTTTATGGCTGTGTTGGATCTTTGTCACATATGGAGTTTCTCTAGTTGGTGTGAGCAAGGGCTACTCTTCATTGCTGTGTGGGCTTCTCATTGCAGTAGCTTCTATTGTTGTGGAGCACAGACTGTAGGTGTGCAGGCTTCATAATGTGCAGCTCATGGGATCTAGAGTGCAGGCTTAATTGTTGTGATGCATGGGCCTAGTTGCCCTGAGGCATGTGGGATCTTCTTGGACCAGGGATCAAACCCATGTTGCCTGGGTTGGCAGGCAGATTTGTAACCATTGGACCACCAGGGAAGTCGCAAGAATCTTCTAAGTTAATTCTTTTACATGTAGTGGTCATGTTTTCTCAACACCACTTATTGAAGAGACCTCCATTGTATATTCTTGCCTCTTTAGTTGTAGGTTAATTGACCATAGGTGGGTGGGTTTATTTCTGGGTTTTCTGTCTTGTTCCATTGATCTGTATTCTCTTTTTGTGCCAGTACCATAATACTGATTTGATGACTGTAGCTTTATAGTATAGCCTGAAGTCAGGGAGCCTGATTCTTCCAGATCTGTTTTCTTTTTCAAGATTGCTTTGGTTCTTTTGTATCTTTGTACAAATTTTAGGATTTTTGTTCTAGTTCTGTGAAAAATACTATTGGTAATTTGATAGGGATTGCATTGAATCTGTATATTGCTTTGGATGGTATACTCATTTGACTATTAATTCTTCCTATCCAAGAACACGATCTATCTATCCATCTTTCTATGTCATGTTAGATTTCACTCATCTTTGTCTTACAATTTTCAGAGTATCAGTGTTTTGTCTCCTTAGGTAGGTATATCCATAGGTGTTTTCTTCTTTTTGATGTGATGGTAAATAGGATTGTTTCCTTAATTTGTCTTTCTGGTCTTTTGTTGCTGCTGCTGCTGCTGCTAAGTCGCTTCAGTCGTGTCTGACTCTGTGCGACCCCATGTATGGCAGCCCACCAGGCTTCCCCGTCCCTGGGATTCTTCAGGCAAGAACACTGGAGTGGGTTTCCATTTCCTTCTCCAGTGCATGAAAATGAAAAGTGAAAGTGAAGTCGCCCTGTCGTGTCTGACTCCTAGCGACCCCATGGACTGCAGCCTACCAGGCTCCGCCATCCATGGGATTTCTGGAGTGGGGTGCCATTGCCTTCTCCCTTTTGTTGCTAGTCTGTAGATATGCAAGAGATCTCTGTATATAAATTCTGTATCTTGCAACTTTATTGAATTCATTGATGAGCTCTAGTAGTTTTCCTGTAGCATCTGTACGATTTTCGGGGCTTTCCCAGTGGCTCAGTGGTAAAGAACCTTCCTGCCAATACAGAAGACTCAAGAGATGTGAGTTCAATCCCTGGGTCGGGAAGATCCCTTGGAGTAGGAAAAGGCAACCCACTCCAGTATTCATGCCTGGAAAATTCCATGGACAGAGGAGCCTGGTGGACTATAGTCCATGGGATCGCAGAAAGTCAGACATGACTGAACATGCATGCATGTACATGTACAGTATCATGTTATCTGTAAAGAGTGACAGTTTTACTTTTTTTTCCAATTTGGATTCCTTTTATTTTTTTCTGTGATTGCCATGGCTAGGACTTCTAAAAGTGTGTTGACTAGAAGTGGCAAGAGTGGACATCCTTGTTTTGTTCATGATCTTAGAGGAAATGAGTATGATATTTGCGATAGGTTTGTCATATATGGCCTTTATGATGTTGAAGTATGTTCCCTCTATGCCACCTTTCCAGAATTTGTTTTTCTTTTAATCATAAATGGGTGTTAGATTTTGTCAAATGCTTTTCCAGCATCTATTGAGATGATCATTCAATTTTTATTCTTCAATTTGTTGATGCATTATATCACACTGATTTGTGAATATTGAAAAATGCTTGCATCCCTTGGATAAATTCTTCTTGATCATGGTGTATGATCCTTTTAATGTGCTGTTGGATTCGATTTGAAGGTATTTTGTTGGGAATTTTTATGCTTTTGTTCATCAGTGATATTGACATGTAATTTTCTCTTTTTTGTTGTAGTATCTTTGTCTAGTTTTGGTGTCAGGGTGATGGTGGCCTCACAGAATGAGTAACCATTTACATTTAAGGTTAATTATTGATGTCTGTTTTGTTAATTGCTTTGGATTCATCTTTGTAGGTCTTTTTTCTCCCCATCCTCTTTTTTTCTTTTGTGATTTCATGACCACATTTAATGTTGTGTTGTATTACTTTCTCTCCCTCTTCTTCTCCCTCATTGCAGGATGTTAGTTTCCTGACCAGGGATCAAACCCATGCTCCCTGCAGTGGGGAGCGCAGAGTCAAAATAACTGGACCACGTGTGTGTGTGTGTGTGTGTGTGTGTGTGTGTGTGTGTGTATCTGCTGTAGATTTTTGCTTTGCGGTTCCCGTGTGTGTGTGTGTATGTGTGTATCTGCTGTAGATTTTTGCTTTGCGGTTCCCATGGATTCTGATATAGCGATCTGTATATATAAACAAGATCATTTTAGGTTTCCTATTATCTGAGTTTGTACTCCTCATGATTGCCGTTTTGATACCATATTTATGCGTGGATGCTGTCCTATCTTTACTGTATGCTTTCCTTTACCAGTGAGCTTTCTTGTTTGTAGTATTCTTGTTTGCAGTTGTCCCCCCACCCCTTTTTTCCCCACCTAGAGAAGTTCCTTTAGTATTTTGCAAAACTGTTCTAGTGGTGCTGAATTCTTTTAGTTTTTGCTTGTCTGTAAAGCTTTTGATTTCTCCGTCAAATCTCAGTGAGAGCCTTGCTGGGTACAGTATTGCTTTCAGGTTCTTCCCTTTCAGCCTTTAAAGGTAACCTGCCACTCCATTCTGGTCTGCTGCTGCTGCTGCTAAGTCACTTCAGTCGTGTCTGACTCTGTGCGACCCCATAGATGGCAGCCCACCAGGCTCCCCTGTCCCTGGGACTCTCCAGGCAAGAACACTGGAGTGGGTTGCCATTTCCTTCTCCAGTGCATGAAAGTGAAAAGTGAAAGTGAAGTCGCTCAGTCGTGTCCAACTCTTCGTGACCCCATGGACTGCAGCCCACCAGGCTCCTCCATCCATGGGATTTTCCAGGCAAGAGTACTGGAGTCTGGTGCCGTTGCCTTCTCTGGTCTGCAGTTTCTGCTAATGAATCAACTGATAATCTTGTAGTAATTCTCTTATAGCTATTTGTTGCTTTTCCCTTTGTTGCTTTTCATTTTTTTCTTTTGTCTTTATTTTTTGTCAGTCTGATTACTGCGTGCCTCTGCATGCTTCACCTTAGGCTTATCCTGACTGTAGCTCTCTGTACTTCCTGGACTTGGGTAATTGTTTCCTTCCCGTGATAGGGAAGTTTTCAGCTGTTATCTCTTCAAATACTTGCTCAGGTCCTTTCCCTCTCTCTTTTCCTTCTGTGACTCATTTAATGCAGTTGTTGGTACATTTAATGTTCTCCAAGAGGTCTCTTGGCTGGTTGGCTGGTTTGATCAAACCTGTCAGTCCTAAAGGAAATCAACCCTAAATATTCATTGAAAGGACGAAAGCTGAAGCACCAATACTTTGGCCTCCTGATGCAAAGAGCCAACTCATTGGAAAAAATCCCGATGCTGGGAAAGATAGAGGGCAGGAGGAGAGCAGGTGACAGAGGATGAGGTGGTTGGATGGCATCACCGACTTGATGGTCATGAGTTGAGCAAGCTCTGGGAGATGGTGAAGAACAGGGAAGCCTGGTGTGCTGCAGTCCATGGGGTCACAAAGAGTCAGACATGACTTAGTAACTGAACAATAACACAGAGGTCTCTTAGATGGTCTTCATTTTTTTCCATTCTTTTTTCTTTATCATGTAGCAGTGATTTCCACCATTCTGTCTTCTAGATCACATATCCTTCACTTATTTTGCTGTTGGTTGCTTCTAATATATTTTTTATTTCAGGTATTTGTATTATTCATTTCGTGTGTATGTTCTTTAGTTCTTCTAGGTTTTTGTCAAGCATTTCTTGTATCTTCTCAATCTGTGCATCCATTCTTATTCCAAGACCTTGGATCATCTTTACTATCATGACTCCAGATTCTTTTTTGGGTAGTTTGCCTGTCTCCACTTAGTTGTTCTTCTAGGGTTTTATTGTTTTTCTTTTTATTTATTTTTAAATGAAACAAAGATGAACATTTTTAATGATAAAAGGTACAGTTCACAAAGATAGACCTCATAAACCATTAGACACCTTATAACTAAGAAAGGTACATAAAGCAAAAATCAGAAGAAATATAAGGGAAAAGAAAATATATATATATAATCATACTGAGACATATTAACATTCCTCTGAGAATATTTTATCAAGTACAGAAAAAATAAGAATTGGAGCATCTTGAATGATGTCATTAATAATTTAAATATAATAGATTTGTATTTACATCAATTTATATTAATCTTCTGTCCTACACAAATATATTTAAAATATTGTATCTCATACCTTGTTACTAGATTTCCACGGGACATTTTGAAAAAGTGGCAAAAAAATAAACACCTAAATTTCAAAAAGTAGAATTCTTTTTCTGTGTGATTTAGTTATACATATACACATATATTATTTTTGAAATTATTTTCCATTGTAGGTTATTACAAGATATTGACTATAGTTCCCAGTGCTATACAGTAAATCTTTGTTGTTTGGTGTATATCTAATTTTTAAACTAGAAATCTAGCATTCTGGTAATAATTGAAACAGGTAGAATCAAAATGTCATAAATTGTTTAGCTAGGCAAAAATTAATTTTCTAAAATATATATATAATACATTATTATTCATATATTTATACAAAAGCTTTTCTACTATGCTTGATAAAGACTTGAGAAAGAAAAAGTGAAAGTCTCTCAGTCATGTCCGATTCTTTGTGATGCCAGCACTGTAGCCTACCAGGCTTCTCTCTCCATGGAATTCTCTAGGCCAGAATACCAGAGTGGGTAGCCATTCCCTTCTCCAGGCGATCTTTCCAACCCAGGATTGAACCCAGGTCTCCGACATTGCAGGTGGATTCTTTACCAGCTGAGCCACCAGGGAAGCTCAAGAATACTGGAGTGGGCAGCCTATCCCTTCTCCAGGGGATCTTCTGACCCAGGAATTGAACTGGGGTCTCCTGCATTGCAGGTGGATTCTTTACCAACTGAGCTATCAGAGAAGCCCTAAAAGGCTTGAGAAAGAACATCAAAACAAAAGAGATGTAGAAATTGGAAAACATAAACTAAGTGAAATGGGAACACTGAATATGAAATAGACAAAGTGAAACAAACTAGATAAAAGTAAAAGATCCTTATATAGTCTAGTTGTTTTTAAACATGACTGCTTTCTAGAAACATATCTGGAGCTCTGATGAAAAAAAGCAATACCTGGGCATTTGTATTTTTCAAAAAGTCCAAGATAATTCTGGTGTGCATCTTGTTTTAAAAAGTGATTACAGATTTTTCTATTGAATGGTAGTTTTGTGATACAGAATTCTATTATTTTTCTGTTGACCAGTCATGATACAATGGTATTAAGTGAGTAATAGTGACATAATCACAATAGTAAAAGATGTTTATTAGTTTTCACAATCAATAGCCAGACAAAAAAGATAATTGCAACTGCAAGCCATAATAGGAACATGATTAACCTAACAATATAAAATTATTACATACAATTTCAGGGGTAAAGCAGAGTGATGTGCTAAGTGGAAGTTCATATGTACACATGTTTTCTTCTTCTCAGCCAGTCTGTGTCTTTTGGTTGGTGCATTTAATCCATTTACATTTAAGGTAATTATCGATATGTATGAGACTTCTCTGGTGGCTCAGATGGTAAAGTGTCTGTCTACAATGCAGGAGACCCGGGTTCAATCCCTGGTTTGGGAAGATCCCCTGGAGAAGGAAATGGCAATCCACTCCAGTACTATTGGCCTGGAAAATCCCATGGACAGAGGAGCCTGGTAGGCTACAGTCCACGGGGTCGCAAAGAGTTGGACACAACTGAGCGACTTCACTTTCACTTTCATGAGCCTGTTACCATTTTTCTTAATTGTTTTGTGTTTATCTTCTATAGGTAAGTCTTTTCCTTCTCTTGTTTCCTGCCTAGAGAAGTTACTTTAGCATTTGTTGTAAAGCTGGTTTGGTAGTGCTGAATTCTCTTTAACTTTTGCTTATCTAGAAAGCTTTTGATTTCGCCATCAGATCTGAAGGAGAGTCTTGCTGGGTAGAGTATTCTTGGCTGTAGGTTCTTCCCTTTCATCACTTTAAATATATCATGCCATTCCCTTCTGGCTTGTAGTTTCTGTTGAGAAATCAGCTGATAGCCTGATGGGAGTTCCCTTGTATGTTGTCATTTTTCCCTTGTTGCTTTTAGTATTTTCTCAGTGTCTTTAATTTTTGTCAGTTTGATTACTGTGTGTCACAGTGTGTTCCTCCTTGTGTTTATCCTGCCTGGGACTCCCTGTGCTTCCTAGAGTTGGTAGGCTATTTCCTTTCCCACATTAGGGAAATTTCAGCTATTATCTCTTCAAATATTTTCTCAGGTCCTTTCTCTCTCTCCTCTTTCTGGGACCCTTATAATGCGAAGGTTGGTGTGTTTAATGTTCTCCCAGCCTGTCTTCATTTCTTTTCATTCTTTTTTCTATATTCTGTTCTTTGGCAGTGATTTTCACGATTCTGTCCTCCAGGTCATTTATGCATTCTTCTGCCTCAGTTATTCTGTGGATTCCTTCTAGTGCATTATTCATCTGTCTGTCTATTCTTTAGTTTTTGTAGGTCTTTAGTAAACATGTCTTGCATCTTCTCAGTCTTTGCCTCCATTCTTTTTCTGAGATCCTGAATCATCTTCACTTATCATTTTTCTGAATTCTTTTTCTGGAAGGTTGCCTATCTCCACTTCATTTAATTATTTTTCAGGGGTTTTATCTTGTCCCTTCATCTGAGACATAACTTTCTGCTTTTTCATGCTGATTAATTTTCTGTAATGTGGCTTTTCTTTTAGTCTCTCTGGGGCTATGGTTCTTGCTTCTTCTGTCTGCCCTCTGATGGAGGAGGAGGCTCAGAGGCTTGTATAAGCTTCCTAATGGGAGGGCCTGGTGGTGGGAATAACTGGATCCTGCTCTGGTGGACAGGGCCTTGCTCAGTAAAGCTTTAGTCCAATTATCTGCTGGTGGATGGGATTGCGCTCCCTTCCTGGTAATTTTTTTGGCCTGAGACAAGCAAGCCCTATGGGCTCTATGGTCTGTGGGCTCCATTTTTGGGTTAATGGCGACCACTAAGAGTGTTAACACCAAGGGGAGTCTTCCAGGACTGAAGCTGCCAGTTCCCCCATCCCTGTGGTGAGCCCCTGTTGACCCACGCCTCCACAGGAGACCCTCCAACACTAGCAGGTAGTTTTGGCTCAGTCTCCTATGGGGTCACTGCTCCTTTCTTCTGAGTCTTGATGCATGCAAAGTTTTATATTTTCACTCCAAGACTGGAGTCTCCATTTCCCCCAATCCTGTGGAAGTATTATAATCAAATCCAGCTGGCCTTCAAGGTCAGATTCCCTGGGGATTCCCAGTCCCTTTGTCAGATTCCCAGGCTGGGAAGCCTGACAAGGGGTTCAGAATCTTCACAACATTGGGAGAAGTTATTTGGCATTATTTTTCTCCAGTTTGTGGGCTACCCACCTGGTGGGAATGGGATTTAATTTTTAATCATGATTATGCCTCTCCTACCGTCTTGCTGGGGTTTCTTCTTGGTCGGATGTGGGAGTATCTTTTTTTGGTGGGTTCCAGCATCTTGTCAGTGGTTGTTCAACAGCTAGTTGTGATTTTGGTGCTCTCATGGGAGAAGATGAGTGCACTTCTTTCTACTCCACCATCTTGAACCGGAAGCCTGGGGTTTTATCTTATTCCTCCATTTGGGACATACTCATCTACCATCTCATTTTGTCTTAACTTTCTGTGGTAGTAGTTTCAATTCTACAGGCTGCAGAGTTGTGGTTCTTGCTTCTGCTGTCTCCTTTGGTGAATGAGGCTGTCTTAGATGCTTCTGCAGGCTTCCTGGTGGAAGGGACTTGTTCCTGCCCATTGGTGGGTGCAGCTGGGTCTTGTCCCTCTGGTGGGCAGGGTCCTGTCAGGTGCTGTGCTTATCAGGCAGCTGTGGGCTCCAGAAAACTTTATAAACAGCCTGTCTGCAGATGGGTGGGGCTGTGTTCCCGCCCTGTTGTTTGGCCTGAGGCATCCCAGCACTGGAGCCTGTAGTTTGTTGGGTGGGGCCAGGTCTTGGTGAGAAGAGGGCTACCTTCAAGAGGGCCCATGTCAATGAGTACTCTCCAGAACTACTGCCACCAGTGTCTTTGTCTCTGCAGTGAGCCACAGCCACCCCCTGCCTCCACAGAAGGCCCTAAAATTCCAGCAGGTAAGTCTAGCTCAGGCTCTTATGAGTCAACTGATTTTTTGCCCTGGGTCCTGGTGTGCATAAGATCTTGTATTAACCCTCCTCTGGTAGTTTCTGTTTCTCCAAGTCTGGTGAAATTCCTACAGTCAAAGGCCTTCAGAGCTAGATTCTCTGGGTGTTCTTCTCCTGTTGCCCTACTCTCTCAGGCTGGGGAGCCTGACTTGAGGCTCAGACCTTTCATGTCTGTTGGAGAGCTTCTGTGGTATAATTTTTCTCTAATTTGTGGGTTGTCCACCTGGCCGTTACATGATTTGATTTTATCACAATTGTATTCCTCCTACCATCTTGTGACTTCTTTGTCTTTGGATGTAGAATATCATTTTGGAAGATTCCAGTGTTTGTTTGTTTGTTTGTTTTTTTGTCAATGGTCATTCAGCAGTTAGTTGCGATTTTGATCTTTTTATAAGAAGAGGTCAACTCTTTTTCTTCTGCTCTGCAATTGTGTCTCCCTTCCCTTACTTTTCAGTCTTGATTGGTATTTTCTCTGCATGGGAATGAATTGTAGGTTGGCAGTTGTTTTTCTTTTTGCTACTTAGAGATTCCATTACACATGATTTTAGCATCCATCTTTATCATTGAGAATTAAGCATTGTTGCTTCTTTCAAAGTAATCATCTTTCCACCTTAGGATGCCTTAGTGGCTTTTTCTTTGTTCATTTTCAGCTAAGAATTCATTGATATTCTTAAATATGTGGCTTGACATCTTTCATCAATTTTGGAAATTTTCAGCCATTCAAATGTTGCTTCTACCCCATACTCTCTCTCCTTTCCTTCTGGAATTCCAAATAACTGTATTGTATGTTAGATCATCACACCATTTCCCCATGTTTCTTTCTGTCTTTATTCTGAGCTTTTTTTTCCTACCAGCCCTTCTCTGACTCACTGTCTCAGCTGTGTCCATTGGCTGTTAAACCTGTTCATTGAATGGTTAATTTCATTTTTTGTATTTTTCAACAAAATAATTACTTGCTTCTAATGAAAATCTGGTATATCAGGTTTTATGGTTTCACGTTCATTGCTGAGATTTTAAAGTTTTCATCTCCTTGAACATGTTAAGTATAATATAAAGTCTTTGTTAATTCTATTATTTGGAGTCTCTGTGAGCCTCTTTTTGTTATTTCATGTTTCTGTTGCCTTTGATCTTATGTGTCTTGTTTCCCTAAGTGCCTGGTTGTCATTAATTGTTTATTGGGCATTGAAATTGGAAAAATTACTTGAGAAATCATGAGCCACGAATAATATCATCCAGGAAGGGTTTTTTGGGGCGGGGGATTGGGGGTAGTGGCATCTGCTTGAGGGAATCTAGGATTACTTAGACAAATCTCTGCTCTCAAGATATTTTTGGCCTAACCAAATGACTCAGGGCCAAATTGCTTTCAATTTATGGACTGTTTAATTTCTGGCTCACCTATATTTTTAAGCTCCCTTCAGGTTTCTAATCTGAGGTTAGTGAAGAGGATTTTCCTGTTGTCCCTCTGGGCCTACCTAGCTGTAAGGTACAATTTAACTTTTAGTTTCTTCTGAATTGCTGGTTTCACCTCCCTGAATTCCAATCCTTTAATGGATCGGAAAGCACTATCTCATTTTCATTCTTTGATCCTTTAAGAAAGTCATTTTTTATATTTTGTCCAGCTTTATTATTTGTCTTTAGGGGGAAGTTTGGTTCAAATTAGCTAATATGCCATAACCAAGAGAAGGAGCCTTCCCATTGGCTCTTATGACAGAACATGATTTTGTTTTATTTTCTAGGTCAGACTCAGACCCTTGTTTTCATTAAATTTTGTTTTGTGTAGCTGTAGTCACTTGGTTAACTTTGTTCATTTTAATTAAAAGGTTACAATCCATTTGTGTGTGTGATTATAAATAAGTTGTTACTTGAATACTCAGCAGAATTTTAGTTCCTTCCACCTAGGCAGTTTCTAGTCCTTGACAATGGACAAATTAAAGTTTCAGCTAAAAGTAAGTCTCTGGAATTACAGAACGTGAAGTCCCTTTTAATTGATATTGAAATTGGGGTATACTATATCAATTAAGTTTTTTTTTCCCTGCTTGTTGATAAGAATGGTTTTCTGGTTCTACTGTTACCATTATGACTTCTGTTTTAGTGTGCCCATTTGTAAATATAATAGTGTTTGTCTTGGTGAAATAGAAAAAAGGAGGCAGTTCTGTTGAAATTCTTATTTGCTGTATTATTAAAGCTCTCAAGCATCCTCTTGGAGAAGGCAATGGCACCCCACTCCAGTACTCTTGCCTGGGAAATTCCATGGATGGAGGAGCCTGGTAGGCTACAGTCCATGGGGTCTCGAAGAGTCGGACACGACTTAGTGACTTCACTTTCACTTTTCACTTTCATGCATTGGAGAAGGAAATGGCAACCCACTCCATATTCTTGCCTGGAGAATCCCAGGAATGGGAGCCTGGTGGGCTGCCGTCTATGGGGTCGCACAGAGTCAGACACGACTGAAGTGACTTGGCAGCAGCAGCAGCAAGCATCCTCATAAATGAATATGGTGCTTTACAAATTACAGACATTTTCCTTCTGTGTAAAACTAATTTCTACAACATCTTGTGAGGTATGGTATTAAGCAAAGGATTTGGAAACAGGGGCTAACAGAGGTTAAGAAACTTGTCTGTGGCCCCACAGCTGGTGAGTGGTTTATGTCGTCTGTGACTATTACAGTGTTTCATTTTGTGGCTAGTTCACGCTTGCCTATAGATGGCCCTGATTTCCCAGTTTTGTCACATTATGCTTTCTTTTTTCTGTGTACCGTGTAATATAATGATCTCATGACTTGTATCCTAAAGACTGAGATAATTGGGACATTATTCCTTCATATCCCATCCTCGCTGCCTCTCGCCTGACCCCATTTCTAGAATATGGTCATGCACTAGAATTTGCCAACCCATCTGCCTTATTGTAAAGTTTGCTTTGTCACTAATCCTTTATCACCCCACATGTATAGTTAATCCCATTCCCTATTTACTCATGCCTCAATTTTTCTAATTCTAAAAAAGATGCCTCTCTTGTTTCCAATGTACTTGTTATCTTTCTTGTCACTCTCATGGTTAACCTCAAAGTCTCTAACCTTACTGGGTATTTTCTGTAAGCTTTCCTTTCTTTTCTAATCACTGTTTATGTGATCCTAGCCTAAATCTTATTTGTTTTGATCCTCTGAATCTTACAGAAAGCAAAAAGCTTTTATGCCTCAGAAGCTTTTCCTAGCAGTAGTGTCAGTGTTTCTATATGTCTGGTGGTGCTTCTGCTTCTGAATGGTGCTCACATCTTACTTTTAGCATCCTTATAATGAAAGCCTTGAACAGTTACCTTACATTTTTGTTGTCCTTGCTCAGTCGCCAAGTTGTGTCTCAATCTTTTCGACCCCATGGACTGTAGCACACCAGGCCTCCCCGTCTCTCAACATCTCCTGGAGTTTGCCCAAGTTCATGTCCATTGAATCACTGATGCCATCCAACTGTGAATGTCAAATGCCCTTGTTTACTTGAAGCTTTTTCATTTATATAGTGTTCAGTTATTACTTGTTTACAGGTATGAGGATGCATCCTCCTCAAATTTAGTACTACTACATTTTCTCTTGAGAACTGTTGTCACTGTAGTTTTTTGTCCCTATCCAAGGATTCTTTTTTTTTAATGTTTAATTAAATTTATTTATTTTTTAATTGAGGGACAGTTACTTTACTGTGTTGGTTTCTGCCAAGCATCAACACGAATCAGTTGTTCTGGTGCTTCTGCTAGGTCACTTCAACTCTTTGCAACACCAGGGGCTGTAGCCCGCCGGGCTCCTCTGTCCATGGGATTCTCCAGGCAAAATACTGGAGCAAGTTGCCATTTCCATCTGCAGGGGATCTTCCCAACCCAGGGATCAAACCCATGTCTCCCATATTGCAGGCAGATTCTTTAGAGTCTGTGCCACCAGGGAAGCCCTCCCTCTACCTGTCCAAGGTTTTCTTGGAAGTTCATTCACTGCGTTTCTTCCCCATCTCATTCACAAAACTTTCATGCTTTAAAATGTTGATAGAACTGTGATTGGTACCAGTATCTTTTGAATGTCCTCCTATTTCAGACCTTTGCACTTTTCCCTCTTCCTTCTCTTTTAATCCTGTATCTTTTCTGTTGTCCACTTTATTTTTCTTCAGTATACTTGATTTACTTGAATCTATCTCTCCTTTCTCTGAACTCTTTTTGTTATCAGGGTACAGCGTGTGTGTGTTATTTTTCACCAGCTCATGAGTAAGCTTTAAGACATGGCATGGGCAGCTTAAAAAAATAAAAAGGGCATGGGCTTCACCATTTTGCCTTATCATTTATTTGTTGCAGGGCCTTGCATATAATATCCAATAAATATTTAAAAGTTTGATTTTAACATAATTATAAACTATGCTTATAATTTCTGATTAATATAATTATTAATCATAGTATTAGTTAATATTAACTGACTTTAAATATAATGGTTTTGTCCCTTTAAGGATTTATCATCTCTGGACTGCCTTAAGAATCCTTTCAGTAGTTTTATATTTTTAGCTTCTTTTTATGTGATCTCTATACAAAAGAATGAAAATCATCAGCTTTTAAGTATTATTTTGAATACATTGTTTTTTTCCTTCCTTAAAGGACTTTGTAGTAACGTTCAGTTGATCATTTTCTTTTCAAATTTTTTTTTGGAACATTTTGAAATGTACAGGAAAAAAAGTTCAGTGAATATCTATGCTGCATTCATCAACATTTCACCATAGTTGTGTCATAGTCCCCTTACCACTCTTTTTTGCTGAGAATTTATGACATATCCAAGACATTATTTCATCCTTAGGTAACATGTATGTAAAACAACACATTTTCGTACATGACTGCAATGTGTTATCATATATAACACACTTGATAGTGATTCCTTAATTACATATATAATACTTCTTAATCCATGTTCAGGTCTTCCCTGTAGCTCAAAGGGTTAAGAGTTCTCCTGCAGTGTAGGAGACCACGGTTCGACTCCTGGGTCAGGAAGATCCTCTGGAGAAGGGAATGGCAATCCACTCCAGTATTCTTGCCTGGAAAATCTCGTGGACAGAGGAGACTGGCGGGCTATAGTCCGTGGGCTTGCAAAGAGTCGGACACAACTTAGCAACTGACACTACTACTGCACTATCAACACTACTAATCCATGCTCAAGTGTTCCTAGTTCTCTAGAAAAAATTTCTTTTTGTAGTCAGTTTGTTGAGAAGGTTCAGATGTTGACAGCCTGATCCCTTCATGAAGCCCCAGTTTTCACCTAATGCTTTTACAATTCATTATCTGTAATTGCATGGTGGTGGTGGTTGCTGTTTAGTTGCTAACTCATGGCCTACTCTTCGAGACCCCATGGACAGTAGCTCACTGGGCTCCTCTGTCCATGGGATTTTCCCGGCAAGAATACTGGAATGTGTTGCCATTTCCTTCGCCAGGGGATCTGCATGATCCAGGGATCAAACCCTAGTCTCCTGCTTGGCAGGTAGATTCTTTACTGCTGAGCCACCACAGAAGGAAGCCCTACAATTGTATGGATTTGTTATTAAATTAAAAATTGCAAAATAGTGTTGTAAATTGGTCACTTCTGCCATTATTAGCTGAAACTTTTATCTCAAAGAACTTTTTACTCATTCACTTAAACTAGTTGATTAACCTAAAATATCTCAGTAGTTCTCTGGGGAAAGAAGACTGCTTTCTTTTTTAGCTAAGACTTTATATTATTTCACTAAGGCTTATAATACTTTTCTTCCTTCCTGAGGAAGTTAAAAGTTATTCTTGAATGGAAGATTAATGGTTTTGTGGATTGGATTATTGGGAGGGCCTCCCAGTCCTGAGTGAGCAGTCGCAATTCTTTTAAGGTATAGTGGGGTGTGGGGGATGGGGAGACAAAGGGGGAAAAAACCCCAAACATACCCTCTTCACTGTTGGGTCTTGCACTGAGGGTGTGGTGCTCACTTGAGGTATGCTGCTACTGCTGCTAAGTCGCTTCAGTCGTATCTGACTCTGCACGACCCCATAGACGGCAGCCCACCAGGCTAATTTTTAAACATTCTTCTACTTTCCCAGAGAATAAATTAGACTCAATGTAGAGTCTGTATAGACTCATATAGAGTCATTTAAAGATCTATGGCCTTTAAACTGTCTTAGCACATTTTTGTAATCAAACACATCAAAATTTAATAACTAGTATATCATGCAGTGCTGCAAGGACCCCTGCTGGTCTGCCAGGGATGAAGCAGAAACCTCAGAAAAGCTTTGGCCATTCCTTCAGCTGTTGTGAGCTGTGCCTTAGGCACTAGAGGTGACTGACTGGGAAGGGGATCAGAGTGGCTCAGGCAGTCAGATGAACATTTTGTTACTGATTAAATATAAGCATCATCATTGAAATTTCAGGTAGTAAATATGTACAAATGGCTGCTTTCCTTTTTCTTGATCTTTTATTTGTATACTGTATCACTTGCTTACGTAGCCTTCCTTAAGTCTTTCATAGTTTGAATCATACCTCTTCAGTCTTTCATTTGTTTAGGATAGTGTCTTCAGCATTTTCTTTATTTTTTTTTATCCTGAATTGTTGTTGCATGTCAAACTGGACAAGGTGTTTTAGTTGAAGTTTCACCAGTTCAAACATTGAAGATAAGGAATGTATTATCTGTGTTTGTGTATTTTTGTAATCATATTAGAGCAGAAAAGTTCTTTGAAAACTAATCTGTATTGCTGTCAACATGTTTGTTTACTCCATCTCCTTGCCCCCATCCCTTTTGTGCATTTAATAACAAGGATGAAAAAATAAAAGTAGATGTCCAGATAGGTTCATATGTTAAAAATTAGGCCCTGAGTCAGGACCCAAAGCAAGTTCTTTGTCCATTTCATTTGCTATTAGAAACTTCATCAGGAAATGAAAGAGTAACTTAGCCATTGATTTTGAATAAAGAGGACTAATCCTACCCATGAAATTAAAAGACGCTTGCTCCTTGGAAGAAAAGCTACAACCAGCCTAGACAGCATATTAAAAGGCAGAGACATTACTTTGCCTACAAAGGTCCATCTAGTCAAGGCTATGGCTTTTCCAGTGGTCATGTATGGATGTGAGAGTTGGACTATAAAGAAAGCTGAGCACCAAAGAATTGATGCTTTTGGACTGTGGTGTTGGAGAGGACTCTTGAGAGTCCCTTGGACTGAAGATCCAGTCGGTCCATCCTGAAGGAAGTCAGTCCTGAATATGCATTGGAAGGACTGATGCTGAAGCTGAAACTCCAATACTTTGGCCACCTGATGTGAAGAACTGACTCGTTTGAAAAGACCCGGATGCTGGGAAAGATTGAAGGCAAGCAAAGGGGACGACAGAGGATGAAATGGTTGGATGGCATCACCAACTCAATGGACATGAGTTTGAGTAAACTCTGGGAGTTGGCGATGAACAGGGAGGCCTGGCGTGCTGCAGTCTATGGGGTCACAAAGAGTTGGACAGGACTGAGCAACTGAACTGAACTGAATCCTACCCAGGTCCCAGAACCCCAGTGGTTTGAGCTGGTGAAATTTAAAAGACATTTTGCCCCAAGAAATAACTGGGTGTGTGCACCTATGCTTATCTTCCAACTTGCTGGGTTTTATTGTAATATTTCTAGTCTCAGATACATGTTCAATAAATGAGTTGTATAGATGAAAAGTCTAGTATTATATAATGGAAAAAATAAGGGTATAATTTTAAAATGGTATTATAGCCTAATTCCTTTAGTACATCTATATCAAGAAAGACTATATAACAATATGGCAGAAAGCAAAGAGGAACTTAAGGGCCTCTTGATGAAGGTGAAAGAGGAGAGTAAAAAACTGGCTTAAAACTCAACACTCAAAAAACAAAGATAATGGCATCTAGTCCCATCACTTTATGGGAAATAAAAGGGGAAAAAGTGGAAGTAGTGACATGAAAAAAATGTTTGCTCCTTGGAACAAAAGCTATGACAAACATAGACAGTGTGTTAAAAAATAGAGACATCACTTTGCCAACAAAGATCTGTATAGTCAAAGCTATGGTTTTTCCAGTAGTCATGTATGGATGTGAGAGTTGGACCATAAAAAAGGCTGAACACTGAAGAATTGATACTTTCGAACTGTGGTGTTGGAGAAGACTCTTAAGAGTCCCTTGGACTGCAAGGAGGTCAAACCAGTGAGTCCTAAAGGACATCAACTCTGAATATTCATTGGAAGCACTGATGCTGAAGTTGAAGCTCTAATACTTTGCCCAACTGATGCAAAGAGCTGACTCATTAGAAAAGACCCTGATGCTGGGAAAGCTTGAAGGCACGAGAAGGGGACGACCGAGGATAAGATGGTTGGGTGGCATCACTGACTTAACCCACATGAATTTGAGCAAGCTCAGGAAGATGATGAAGGGAAGCCTGATGTGCTGCAGTCCTTGGGGTTGCAGAGTTGGACACGACTGAGTGACTAAACAACAACAGTATAACAGCGTCAGCTTTGATGTCTATGGATAGTTCATTTTTCTTCCTTATAATAACGTTCCTATTCTTTTTAACATCTGTTTTCTAGTATAATAACATATGTGGGTGTGTGTGTGTTGTGAATTAAACACTAGAGAGGTTATGAGACCTGTTTTGTAGTCTTAACTTTCTAGCAAATTTTTAAATCCCTCTAGAGCATTGTACGGAGAAGGCAATGGCAACCCACTCCAGTACTCTTGCCTGGAAAATCCCATGGACGGAGGGGCCTGGTAGGCTGTAGTCCATGGGGTCGCTAGGAGTCGGACACGACTGAGCAACTTCACTTTGACTTTTCACTTTCATGCATTGGAGAAGGAAATGGCAACCCACTCCAGTGTTCTTGCCTGGAGAATCCCAGGGACGGGGAGCCTGGTGGGCTGCTGTCTATGGGGTCGCACAGAGTCGGATATGACTGAAGTGACTTAGCAGAGCATTGTTTGGAGGTTGGGTTCAGGATTTCTCAGCCTCGGAACTCTTGACATACTGGGCTAGACGATCCTTTGTTGACAGGAGTTGTCCTGTTTACTGTAGAATGATGAGCAATATCCCTGGCCTGTGCCCACCACATCCCAACAGCAACCTTCCCCAGTATGGCAAACAGAAATGTCTCCAGACATTGCCAAATGCGCCTTTGTGAGGCAAAACTCATCCCCAGTTGAAAAACACTATGTTAGATGATGTGTAGATTTCTTTCCAGCTTTATAATTCTGTGGTTTTTATTTTTAAAAATCCTGCTCTTTGCAACCCAGTTTAAATGTCATCATCTCCATGAAGCTTTGCCCCACACCCCCTCCCCCCCCCTTTTTTTTTTTGGTTCTTAATTCTTTTACTGGCAAATTATAGGACTTAACCTCACTCTGTTGTCTCTCTCAGTGCATTTCTTTCACTTTGAGGGCATGGGCCTTCTTTATCTCCAAGCTGAGTGCTCTGATTTTATTAAATGAATGAACAGTGGATTCAGGAGTATTGAAGGTTAGACATTGTAAAATAAATGATTAAAATGGCATTTTTTTGGTTAATCTTTCAAATCTTTCCAATCAGAAATTACCACAGTTTCTGATCTTTAATTTCTGGGTTAGTGAGATTGACAACTCACATTTCTTTAATAAAATGTGAGTCTCCTAAAGTGTTTGTGGGAGCTACACAAAACAAATTGAAGTTGCTTTTGCAAAAATAAAGTCTCATGAAAATTCAAAATAGAATTGTTCCAACTGTCATATCCAAATGTGTTTCAGATGACTCCACTTTGTTAATTAGAAAGGTGCCATCTATTCAGATAATAGAGAAAAAGAAAGGTAGTAAATAATTTTCCTATAGAACCTAGAATATCTCATCATAGTTCATAGTCTATAAGTCAATATTTATCAAAGCAGCCCATAGTAAGAAATACATTTTAATCTTGATCTAGTACACACATACCAGTTTTTTGAGTCAGTATTTACTAAACTAAGTGAGAAGCCATGTCTGACTCTTTGCGACCCCATGGACTGTAGCCTGCCAAACTCCTCTCTCTGTGGGATTCTCCAGGTGAGAACACTGGATTGGGTTGCCATTTCCTTCTCCAGGGGATCTTCCTGACGCAGGGATCAAACCTGGGAAGCCCCAAGTTTGAAGCGCTCTGATATTTTCTATTATATTTGTTTTTATTTCCCTAAATACTAATCACCTAGTAAATTTATTATATAGTTTACTGTCACAGCCAACCATTTGTAAAACACTGTTCAAAGTAAACTCTTGAAGTAATAAAATGTCAAGATGATTTGCCTCTTGTATAGGTTACCAGTAGGTTGTCCTGTGTCTTTTTAGATGATGTCTTTTAATAATTGACGTAATGAAGACGTTGGAACACCTCAACCAAAGAAAATTAGATTTGTACTTATTTGGAACTTTATACATTTATTTATTTAGTGTGCACAAGGCACTGTAGGTCAAAAAACATGTTTGGTTCTCATTCTCAAGGTTTACAGTTATAAAGCCCAGAGGAAAAAAAGTTGATAAACATTATTTCAAGTGCTCAATATGGTAACAAACACACAATAGCTTTTATAGTCATTTAGGAAGGAGAGAAAACTGTTCTGATTAAAGTCGATGGGGATAAGGTTAACATGAATGTAGGGTGGATTTTTGTCACATCAGAGATCTGAAAAAGCTATTTCACATGGTAGAAAACAGCCTTCATGTAGGTACAAGCACTTCTTGCTCATACTTGAAGTTAAGTTTTCAGGTACTATTTAAGATAAAGTAACTGAGAAGGAAAAAAAAAAAATTTAAATATAGTAAAACACTGAAAAAACTACATTATAAACAGGAAATGTTATTTTAGCTCTGCTGTGGTTATAAGGAGGTTGAGTCAGTAGATTAATTGGAAACTTATATGCATGATGGCTCTGATATGTAATACAAGCCAGTATTTGCCCTAAAATGATAAGGTTAATGTTGAATTATTAGATTTACTAAGAATGGATATAGTTTCTAAATGATGGAGAGAGAGAATGCTCATCTGTCAAAATAAGCCAGTAAGATGACTATTGTATATAAAAATTATTCTTCATGGAGCAGAAATGGGTTATACAGTAGCATTGTTTTAAAAGTTATATACTATTTTGCCTGTGCAATTGAAAATTTTGTACATGCTTGATAGGCCTGGGCTTCATCCTTTCTACTCTTGATGGAATGGGGAGCTCAAGGTGGTAAATCACAACCAGGTGTGTTACACAAGCCATATGAGAAAACAGGCAGTGGACTTTTTGTCTTTCTGAACTGCTCTATTCTGTGGGATACTGTAGAATTTACTGTAGAAGATATTTGTGACCTAAAGGAAAAGAAGAGTCTGTGATGATACTTGGGAAAGAACCACTTGCCCCAAAAGTGTGGTCTAGCACCCTGTCTGCTTAAGTCACTGTATTGAGTTAGGAAGTTAATAAAAGGACAACTTATCTCCTCATTTTGTCAGATTTCCAGTCCACTGAAAAGAATGTGCTTTGAGAGCTGGAGATGTGAATAAGAGTCCTGTGCCACGGCTCATAAACCATTTTGAGGTAATTTAAAATCCAAAGTTTATTTTTTAGAACAGTTTTAATTTTTCAGAAAAATTGAGAAGTTAATAGACAGTTCCTTTATACCCTGCACTGGATTTCCTTTGTTACTAATAACTTTATAGTAGCATGGTATACTTGTTACAATTAATTAACCAATATTAAAACTGTTATTAACTAAAATTTATGTTTTATGCAGATTTCCTTAGTTTTTATCCTAATGTATTTTTTCTCTTTCAGGATCCCACCAGGGTACCCTATTTCAGTTATCGTCATGTCTTTTTAGGCTCCTCTTGGCTGTGACAGTTTCTCAGACTTTCCTTGTTTTGATGACCTTGTCAGTTTTGAAGATAATTGATCAGGTATTTTGTGGAATGTCCCTCAATTAGGATTTATCTGATGTTTTTCTCATGGTTAGACTGGGGTTATTATGGGTTTGGGGGAGGAAGACCATAGAGGTAAGGTACCATTCTCATTACGTTATATAAAGGGTACATGCTATCATCATGATTTACCACTGTTAATGTTTACTCTGTAACCTGGCTTAAGAATATGTTTGTCAAGTTTCTCTGCTCTAAAGTTAACTTTTTTTTTTTTGTAAAAACTCTGTTCCATGCTGTGTTGTTTGGAAATAAGTCACTAAGTGTAGTCCTGTCTTATTCCTAAGGAGTAGGAAGTTTGCTCTGTCTTCTTGAGGGTGTTCTACATAAATTACTGGGAATTCTACATGGGAGATTTATTTATTTATTTATTCAGTCATTTGTTTATCCGTTCGGGCTTATGGGTATTTCTTTTCTATGGTGGGTCATAATCCAATGCCACCTTATTTATTTTGTTGCTCAAATTTTTTATGTTTTGGCCATGGAACTCTCTTGGTTGGCTCCTGTTTCACTCTGGCATGCCCTCATCTTCATGTGTTTCTTGGTTTTTCTTTGTGTTTTTTGTTTTTAGAACATGTCCTTACTTTCTGGTACTAAAAGACCAGGTTTCTTTTATTAGAGAATGCCATTGGAAATGAAGATCTAGGTGCTAGGTGTGTGTGTGGCTACTAGGATTTTCCTGTTTTTAGGCCCTCTTAGCTGAAATCCTATGTATATGTTACCTGTATATTTATGCATATCTGTAAGTATTTCTATGTATTCATTTCTCTCTCTCTCTCTCTCTCTGTGTAGGTAAACATGAGTTCATATTGATGTCTCCAAGTCTAATCCATTACCACATAGGTCATTCTAGCCTCCTCCCCTTACTTTTCTGCAACCTCCCACTCCAACAGTGAGAAATCTGGCCCCCACCAGTCACCGTCCATTTACTTAGTTGTTTAATCCCATTGTGCATGCATAGTTGTGTATGAGTTTTGTTAACTTGTACCCCTGTGGCAGATCAGCTGGAATACAATACTCATGCACAGTTCCTTTTGTCTTTAGCTTTACAGACTACTCCAAAGTTATTTAGATTGGCAGCTTTCCCCCATCCCCTGCAGTGATAACTGTTTTGTATACTAGTAATACAGTTAGATTTTATCATATGGTCTCCATTCCTTCGTTGGAACTCCCTGACTTTCTAAAAGATTTTTAAAAATGTGTATACTTTAAGGTTGGTTCTTTGTGTTAAAAAGTTCTATGGGTTTTGACAAGTGCATAATGTCATGTACCTCCCATTACATTGTGATGCAGAATTATTTCACTGTCCTAAAAATCTCTTATGTTTCACCTATGAGCCCTCCTATCCTCCCCAGAAACCTCTGGCAACTGTTGGTCTTTTTACAGTCTTCTATTGTTTTGCCTTTTCTAGAATGTTCTTGAAATATTTTTGAAGTCACTTTATGAAGGAAATCTTTGATTTCTCTAACCGAGATACCATTTTCTCCCCTATTACCAACTCATTCTTAATTGAACAAAATATTTCTAATAAGTAAGAATCAAGGCTTTCCCATTTCTTTTGTCCATTACCACTATATAAGGTAATTAAGCTTTGTTTATCTTTTAATATCCTACCTCTTTGTTACCAGCCTTGGAATTGGGAGGAAATACCAAGTACCTTTATTTTTATTTCTGTTGGGGAGATTCGTGGGGGAAGGCAGGCAGTGGCATGTATGGTATGTCCTGTATAGGTGGCAGCTGGCAAATAGATACTCATGGGGAGGGGCATTAAGCTTCAATTTAATCTGAATATGCTTCTGTTTCTTTTTGGGGATTTATATTTAACTTGAAAATAGCTTTGATGAATTTTTGAATATGAATATTACTTTGGTCTGTAGTCTCTTGAGAATATAACAATTTGAGATAGATGCAGTGCTGTGAATATGTGACTATGTCAAAAAAGTTTCTAATATGAATGAAAATCCCATAGGATGATAGTTTTAGAAATTATTTGGAAGGCTCATTTAGGGGAAATAATAACTATCCTATTCCTATTTCTCACTTGTTTTTTGGTAGCATCCTTTCAGGTATATGTATGAAAAATCCTCTTAGCCTTCCACTGAAAGATTATCTTAAAAGTTCTCTCACGATAAGGCTAACTTTTTTTCAAACCTGGGAAATGCTCACCTCACTAAACTTAACATTCTAGCAGTGATTGTCAGCCACAGATATTGTTACCTTTCCTGGGGCCATTTGGAGGTGCTATTGGGATTTTACAGGGGGAGACCAGGATGCCAAACACCTTGTGTCACGTGCAGTGGACTTGCATGATGAATCATTGTGCCCCACGTTACCACATCAATAGCATACTGTTGAGACACACTAGGCAGACTAATACGTGTAGTACTACCTTTCAGCTTCTCTATTGAACACATTTCAGCTGTCAAGACACCCAACAAGTATGTCAGTGAATGGAGCAAGGCATGGCCTCTGTTTGGAACACGTGAGGGGAGTGTAGGGATTAGGCACGCTAGAGAGTATGTCCTTAGCTTCAGCCAGCTGGTTGTTGACTACTACTGGTAGATCTGACTTTTCAGACAAAAGCTAGATACCCAAGGTTTAATGTAAAATTGTCCTAAAGTGTGGCTCAACTTTTTTCTTTTTATCACGCCAAGGCCAAACCCAACAGATTGGTGGGCTGGTTTTGGCCCACAGACCATTGGGTTATAACCTGTGATGTAGTTATCTTAGAAAGTGAGCTAAAATTTTGGCAGAGGTAAACAGTCAGGGTCATCACAGCCCTCAGTATTTGCTGAGCTCAGAAAAGGCTGTGGAGACAAAGCACTAGGTGTTGAGGTCATCTTCTGTAGTGTAGAGAATTGTGGCATAGGAGTAGAGCTCTGGGGAACTTCTTCTCTGATTGGAAGGGGGAATTCTGTTGAGAGAAATTCTGCACCGCTGGAGGAAGCCTTAGGTAAGCATACCATCCCAGCCCTTCACTTGCTATAGTGCCTTAAGAAATACGGAATCCTGCAAAGTTTGCAGGCAACAAAGGCTCAATGCTACAGAATCTCCTGGTTTATATGGCTTTGGAACTGTGTGACAGTCGTAGGGTTTATACCTTCGATATTTGTTCATTCTTGATCTGGCTCCACAGTCCACAACTGTGGCCATCTGTGGTGTAGTTGGGGTGTTTCAGGGGTGTCCCAGGAGTTTGGTCATGTCCTAGTACAATTCAAATACTACTCTCATCTTATGGCTGGTTTTAAGGTGTCACATCATGACTCATTTTAGTATGATATGAAAAGTAACAGCCCATTATAATATTGTTAAGTAATAAAGTCTGTATGTGTTTTGCATAGTTGTTGAATACTGTAATATATATGAGCAGGAATCAATTGTATGTTTTAATCTGAATATTTCAAATCTGTAATATGAGATCCTATATGACAGTGTATAATTTTAGTTGTATTCTATCTATGAGATTAAATACACAAATCCAGTGTAGTACTTTACTATAAAACTTTGTTTTTTGAGAAATTGGTTGATCTTATTGGTTGGAATATTTTCTGTTTGTAAACTATCTGTTGGCTTAACCTCCCTCTGAGCAGAAAGGAAATAGCTTTTTAAAAAGTATTTCAGTATTTTATCATCCTCAAAAGTCAAGTTTATTTGAGAATGTTATATGTTGTGAAATACATAATGATTATTCATGTTACTTACTGCTTATGTGAGTGAATATTTGTACAGAACAGACTGCTTACCACATTTGAGATTATTGACACAATCCCTTGAAGAGAATGAGCTTTTATCAGTTTAGATTCCTACTCCTTGTGAAAAGTAGGTCTACTATTAATCATCTTTTCAGATGGTAGCCATCTTTGTGGGTTAGCAAGCTGTTGGCCTTGATTGTAAAGATGCTTTTTAATGTTTTTTCAAAGGCAAGTATTTGTAATCCTTAAAAAAAGAAAATGGCAGCTTTTCCCCTTCATCTGTTTCTTGTATGTCTGAAAACAGCTGATTTGCAGAAGGATTCTTTCCTGCCCTCTCTGCCTTCCGCATCCTACACACTTGTACCCCGCTATTGGGATGATAAATTGGTAAGAGTTTGCTATCTTTTCCCCACTAGCAGCTAGTGAAAGAAGAGTGCTTGTCGTCACTCGGCTGGGAACATCCTTGATAGCTACCAATGACATTGTGGAAAGAAAAGACGTTGAAGAAGGCAGGATTGGGTTTGAGTCATGAATCTGCCATGTGCCCATTCTGAGTTTGATTTCGTATTTGTAAAGTGGAGGTAATTATAACTACTTTTCAGGGTATGCCATAGTTGTTCAGTAAATGGTAGCTGATAAATAATGGTGATAAAGGCAGTAGTGACTTTGGTCTCAGTGCACCTGAGGTTCTGAATGGTAATAAAGCTAGCCAGGAGCTAGAAACCCCGAAGAGGTCTGAAGTAGTCTGTGGATCCCAGGCTCTTGTCATCTGAAATATCCTTGTTTTTATTGACCTTTGTTTTTCTTTCTTATAAAAAGGCAGTTGTATTGCCCTTATATTTTAAGGACTTGAAAGTAGGGTTGAGAAATTAATAAAAACCGTTCTTTGAAGCCCCTTGGAAAGCTTGAGTGAAGCCTTTGGGTGCTTCTGAAGCTCTTTATTGACGATAATTAAATAGCCATCAGGTTGTCTGGATGTGGTTAAATCCCTTTTTGGTAGGAAAGCCATTATAATTTCTATAAATATCAACAGATTTGATTACCTAAAGTTATGAAGCGTGAAGCAAAAGTTGCTCAGTTGTGTCCGACTCTTTGCAACCCTGTGGATTATACAGTCCATGGAATTCTCCAGACCAGAATACTGGATTGGGTAGCCTTTCCCTTCTCCAAGGGATCTTCCCAACCCAGGGATCGAACCCAGTTCTTCATATGGCAGGTGAATTCTTTACCAGCTGAGCCACAAGGGAAGCCCAAGTTTACTGGAGTGGGTAGCCTATCACTTTGCCAGTGGATCTTCCTGGCCCAGGAATCAAACCAGGGTCTCCTACATTGCAGACAGATTCTTTATCAACTGAGTTATGAGGGAAGACCATAAAGCCATTCCTATCATTAAATGTAGTGAATTGCATTTTGTTCATTTCACCTAAGAAATATTGAACACCTTGTCTGTGCTAGACCCTGTGCCTAGTCAATTATATACTGTTAAAGAAGACACTGATTTGGAAAGAAGATAATGATTTGGGGAATCTTAAAAGTTGTAGCTCTTAGCCTCTAATTTAAAATCAAAACCTGAAGGCCTTAGAGTTGCGCTGACCAGTAAGGTCAGTCAGTTCAGTCGCTCAGTCATATCTGACTCTTTGTGACCCCATGGACTGCAGCACACCAGGCGTCCCTATCCATCACCAGTTCCCGGAGCTTGCTCAAACTCATGTCCATGGAGTCTGTAATGCCATTCAACCATCTCATCCTCTGTTGTCCCCTTCTCCTCCTGCCTTCAATCTTTACCAGCATCAGAGTCTTTTCCAACGAATTAGTTCTTTGCATCAGGTGGCCAGAGTATTGGAGTTTCAGCTTCAGCATCAGTCCTTCCAATGAATATTCAGGACTGATTTCCTTCACGATGGACTGGCTGGATCTCCTTGCAGTCCAAGGAACTCTGAAGAGTCTTCTCCAACACCACAGTTCAAAAGCATTAATTCTTCGGTGCTCAGCTTTCTTTATAGTCCAACTCACATCCATATATGACTACTGAAAAAACCATAGCCTTCACTAGATGAACCTTTGTTGGCAAAGTAATGTCTCTGCTTTTGAATATGCTGTCTACATTGATCATAGCTTTCCTTTCAAAGAGCAAGAATCTTTATTTTCATGACTGCAGTCACCATCTGCAGTGATTTTGGAGCCCCAAAAAATAAGGTCTGTCACTGTTTCCATTGTTTCTCCATCTATTTGCCATGAAGTGATGGGACCAGATGTCATGATCTTAGTATTTTGAATGTTGAGTTTTAAGCCAGCTTTCTCACTCTCCTCTTTCACTTTCATCAAGAGGCTCTTTAGTTCTTCTTTGCTTTCTGCCATAAGGGTGGTATTATCTGCATATCTGAGGTTATTGATATTTCTCCCAGCAATCTTGATTCCAGCTTGTGCTTCATCCAGCCCAGCATTTCACATGATGTATTCTGCATAAGTTAAATAAGCAGTGTGACAATATACAGCCTTGATGTACTCCTTTCCCGATTTGGAACCAGTCTGTTGTTCCATGTCCAGTTCTAACTGTTGCTTCTTGACCTGAATACAGATTTCTCAGGAGGCAGATCGGGTGGTCTGGTATTCCCATCTCTTGAAGAATTTTCCACAGTTTGTTGTGATCCACACGGTCAAAGGCTTTGGCAGAGTCAATAAAACACAAGTATATGTTTTTCTGGAACTCTCTTGCTTTTTTGATGATCCAGTGGATGTTGGCAGTTTGATCTGTGCTTCGTCAGTCTTTTATAAATCCAGCTTAAACATCTGGAAGTTCACAGTTTACATACTGTTGAAGCCTGGCTTGGAGAATTTTGAGCATTAAATTGCTAGTGTGTGAGATGAGTGCAATTGTGCGGTAATTTGAACTTTCTTTGGCATTGCCTTTCTTTGGGATTGGAATGAAAACTGAACTTTTCCAAGTCCTATGGCCACTGCTAGTTTTCCAAGTTTACTGGCATGTTGAGTACATCACTTTCACCACATCATCTTTTAGGATTTGAAATAGCTCAACTGGAATTCCATCGCCTGCACTAGCTTTGTTCATAGTGATGCTTCGTAAGGCCCACTTGAGTTGGTGTTCTAGGATGTCTGGCTCTAGGTGAGTGATCACACCATCGTGGTTATCTGGGTCATGAAGATCTTGTTGTACAGTTCTGTCTTTTGTTGCCACCTTTTCTTAATATCTTCTGCTTCTGTTAGGTCCATACCTTTTCTGTCCTTTAATTGTGTCCATCTTTGCATGAAATGTTCCCTTGGTATCTCAGATTTTCTTGATGAGATCTCTAGTCTTTCCCATTCTATTGTTTTCCTCTATTTCTTTGCATTGATCACTGAGGAAGACTTTATTCTCCCCTTGCTATTCTTTGGAACTCTGCATTCAGCTAGGTATGTCTTTCCTTTTCTCCTTTGCCTTTTGCTTCTCTTCTTTTCACAGCTATTTGTAAGCCCTCCTGAGACAACCATTTTGCCTTTTCGCTTTTCTTTTTCTTGGTGATGGTCTTGATCCCTGTCTCCTGTACAGTGTCACGAACCTCTGTCCATAGTTCTTCAGGCACTCTATCAGATCTAATCCTTTGAATCTATTTATCACTTCCACTGTATAATATAAGGGATTTGATGTAGGGCATACCTGAATAGTGTAGTGGTTTTTCCTACTTTCTTCAATTTAAGTCTGAATTTGGCAATAAGGAGTTCATGATCTGAGCCATAGTCAGCTCCTGGTCTTGTTTTAGCTGACTGTATAGAGCTTCTCCATCTTTGGCTGCAAAGAATATAATCAATCTGATTTTGGCGTTGGCCATCTGGTGATGTCCATGTGTAGAGTCTTCGCTTTTATTGTTGAAAGAGGATAGTAACTTCAGGTGGATACTGAGCACTTGAAATATGTTATAAATATAAAGTATACCTGCACTCCCAGGACTTAGTTTGAAAAAAATTTGTAAAATATCAGTGATGTTTATATTGAATTTATGTTAAAAACAATAGTCTTTTTGCTGTCTTGGATTAAATATATTAGAATTATTAATAATTTCACCTGCTTCTTTTTACTTAATGTAACTCCTAGGACAATAAAATGAATCACATTATGGTTTAATTGGACTGCACTGCCTTAGTGCTTCAGTGACTTGGCAAGGTTACTCATCCAGTTAGGACTCCTGTGGCTAGTGCAAAGTATAGATCATCTTACTGTGAAAATGGCAGGTAGTGTTTGTTTTGATCAAAAAGGTGGAAAATTCAAACCTTGTTTCTTAAAAAAAAAGTTAAATAAACACTAAAGACTTTAAATACTTATATTTTATTTTATTTTTAATTTATTTTAATTGGAGGCTAATTACTTTACAGTATTGTAGTGATTTTGCCATACATTGATATGAATCCACCACAGGTGTACATGTGTTCCTGAACCCCACCACCACCACCTCCCTCCCCATCCCCTCCCTCTGGGTCCTCCCAGTGCACCAGCCCCAAGCACCCTGTCTCATGCATCAGGCCTGGACTAGAGATCCATTTCACATATGATAATAATATATGTTTTGATGCCATTCTCTGAAATCATCCCACTCTCGCCCTCTCCCACAGAGTCCAAAAGACTGTTCTATACACTGTGTCTCTTTTACTGTCTCACATACAGGGTTATCGTTACCATCTTTTTAAATTCCATATATATGCGTTAGTATACTGTATTGGTGTTTTTCTTTCTGGCTTACTTCACTCTGTATAATAGGCTCCAGTTTCATCCACCTCATTAGAACTGATTCAAATGTATTCTTTTAATGGCTGAATAATATTAAGCTTAAACTGGTAGAATCTCTTAGCATTTCAGATCTGGGGTGCTTTAAAAGGGGCAAACTAGAAACTATACCCAGTGATTTAGTATCCTAAACTCATTTTTCATTTTCCCTTAGCGTTCACAAGTCATTACATACGTGATCCCTGATCCCCCAGTTTTTTATTGCGAGATGGGGTGTACAGAAGGTAGGGGGCAAGGTTCATCTATGTATATTTTCTTACCTTACTAGCTAGTTTGCTTTACTATTGTGAAATTCATTCTTCATTATGTAGCAAACATTTGAGCAGGTACTAGGTCAGACTTTGGAATGCAGTGGTGTATGAGGGATAATCCCTGAATAGAACTACAGGCTTTCCTTTCAGTTTTGTCTTGTTTTGGCTTTGTTTTTGGGAAATAATTCTAAACCTAGAGAAGTTGCAAGAATAAATATGGTACAAAGAAATGCTGTATGCTCTTTACACAGACTTATGTATTGTTAATATTTGTCACTATTTGCTTTTTTAAAAAACTGACTTATAGTTGATTTACAATATTATATTAGTTTCAGATGTATGATATAGTTATTCAAATTTTTATATATATTATATATATATTATTTATATATTATACTCCATGTATAGTTATAAAATATTGGCTGTATTCCCTGTCCTGTAAAATATATCCTTGTAACTTATGTATACCTAGTAGTTTGTTCGGAGAAGGCAATGGCAACCCACTCCAGTCCATGGGGTCGCTAAGAGTCAAGCACGACTGAGCGACTTCACTTTCACTTTTCACTTTCATGCATTGGAGAAGGAAATGGCAACCCACTCCAGTGTTCTTGCCTGGAGAATCCCAGGGACAGAGGAGCCTAGTGGGCTGCTGTCTATGGGGTCACACAGAGTCAGATACGACTGAAGCGACTTAGCAGTAGCAGTAGTTTGTTACACTTCTTATCCCCTGCCCCTATTTTGCCCCTCCTCCCTTTCCTCTCCCAATTGGTAGCCACTGCTTTGCTCTCTATATCTGTGAGTCTGTCTTGTTATAGTAATTAGTTTGTTTTATTTTTTAGACTCCACATATAAATAACATACATATGTCTCTTTCTGACTTATTTCACTAAGTTGCAAATTTTCTTTTTTATGATTGAATAGTATTGCTTTATACACAGACACACATACAACATTTTGATCCATTCATCTCTTAACGAGCACTTGGGATGCTTCCATATCCTGGCTCTTGTCAGTAATGCTGCTGTGAACATTGGGATGCACATACCTTTTCAAAGTGGTGTTTTGTTTTCTTTGGATATATATCCAGGAATGCAATTGCTGGATCATACGGTAACTCTATTTTCAGTTTTCTGAGGAACCTCCATACTGTTTTCCCCAGTGGCTGTGCCAATACACCTGCTGCTAGCAGTGTACAAGTGTTCCCTTTTCTTCACAGTCTTGCCCACTTTGGTTATTTGTGGTCTTTTTGACGATAGCCATTCTGACAGGTGTGAGGTGATATCTCATTGTGGTTTTTATTTACAGTTCTTTGATGATTAGCAGTGTTGAGCATCTTTTCATGTGTCTGTCAATCTTTGGATTGACATGTCTATATGTCTTCTTTGGAAATTGTCTATTCAGGATGTCTGCTAATTTTTTAATCTAGTTGTATGAGTGGTTTGTATATTTTGGATATTATTAAGAACTCCTTACTGGTCATATCATTAGCAAATATTTTCTCCCATTTAGTAGGTCTTTTTCTTTTAGCAGTGGTTTTCTCTGCTGTGCAAAAGCTTTAAGTTTAATTATGTCCCATTTGTTTATTTTTGGTTTTGTTTCTTTTGTCTTCGGAGACAAATTCCAAAAATACGTTGCTATGATTTAGGTCAAGGAGTGTTATACTTACGGTTTACTCTAGGAGTTTTATGGTTTTCAGTCTTATATTTCGGTCTTTAATCAATTTTGTGTTTGTTTTTACGTATGGTGTAAGAAAATGTTCAAATTTCATTCCTTTATTTGTAGATACCAGTTTTCCCAGTATACATATTGAAGAAACTGTATGTTCTCCTTTGTCATAGAGTAATTGACTATATGTGGTTTATTTGTGGGCTCTCTGTTCTGTTGATGGATGTGTCTGTTGCTGCCCTGGCTCTCTTGTTTTTCATTTGTTTGAAACACTGTTTTCCATTCTCTCTCTTTCAGTCTGTGTTTGTTTGTTTGAAATATTTATTTAGTTAGTTAGTTAGTTTTGGCTGCACTGAGTCATAGTTGTGGCACACAGGGCTAGTTGCTCTGTGGCATGTTGGATCTTGGTTCCCTGACCAGGGATCAAAACCACATCCCTTGGAGAAGGAAATGGCAACCCATTCCAGTGTTCTTGCCTAGAAAAGTCCATGGACAGAGGAGTCTGGCGGGCTGCAGTCCATGCTGTTACATGACTGAGCACGCATGCATGAAGAGGATGGAGATGGGTTGGTAGCAATAAACTGGAAGAACTAAAAGAAAAAAAAAAAAGTGTCCCTTGTATTTCAAGGTGGATTCTTAGCCACTGGACTACCAAGGAAGTCCCCCTGTGTGTGTCTTTAAATCTGAAGTGAGTCTCTTATAGGCAGTATAAATATGGTTTTTGTATCTGTTCAGCCATTCTATGTCTTTTAATTGGAGTATTTAATCTATTTACATTTAAAGTATTATTTAAAATAATAAGGTTGGCTTTATGTATTCATTTATTTTTAGTTAACTTTATTGTTTTGGGCTTTGCTGAGTCTTCCTTGCTGCACTTGGGCTTTCTCTAGCTGCCATGAGCAGGGGCTACTCTCCAGTTGTAGTGCATGGGCTTCCCATTGTGTTGGCTTCTCTTGTTGAGGAGCGTGGACTCTAGGGCCCATGGGCTTCAACAGTTGCAGTGCATGGGCTCTAGAGCACAAGTTCAGTAGTTGTGGTGCATGGGTTTGTTTGCTCCATGGCATGTGGAATTTTCCCAGACCAGGGATGGAACCTGTGTCCCCTAGACTGGCAGGCATATTCTTAATTACTGGATGGACTCCCAGGGAAGTCCTAAAGTAATTATTGATAGTTATTGATATGTACTTATTGCCATTTTGTAAGTTGTTTGGGGGCTATTTTTCTGTTTTTTGTTGTTGTTTCTTTTTTTCTCTTCCACTTTGATGACTACATTTAGTGTTATGTTTAGATTCGTTTCTCTTTTTTCTTTTCTATTGCAAATTTTTTGGTTTGTGATTACCATGAGGTTTATATGTAGTCATCTATGTATTTACGTGATTGTTTCAAGTTGCTGATCTCTTATTTCAGATGCATTATATCAACCTTTATTTTTACTCCAGTCCCCCTACAATTACTGTTTTTGACATAATATTTTATATCTTTTTGTTTTTGTATCCCTTAATGAGGATATAGATGATTTTACCGCGTTTGTCTTATGAACTTCCTACTAGTTTTGTACTTGGTTGATTTGCTACCTTTACTATGTGTTTACCTTTACTAGTGAACTTTTTATTTTCATAATTCTTTATTGAAGAATAGTTGATCTACAATGTTGTGCTAATTTCTGCTGTACAGCAAAGTGACTCAGTTATAAGCATATATACATTCTTTTTTATATTCTTTTTCATTATGGTTTATTCCTGGAGATCAGATATAGTTCCCTCTGCTGTACAGTATGACAGTGTCGTTTATCCATTCTCAATGTAATAGTTTGGGCTTCCCTGATAGCTCACTTGTTAAAGAATCTGCCAGCAATTCAGGAGACCCTGGTTTGATTCCTGGGCCAGGAAGATCCACTGGAGAAAGAATAGGCTACCCACTCCAGTATTCTTGGGCTTCCCTTGTGGCTCAGCTGGTAAAGAATCTGACTGCAATGCAGGAGTCCTGGGGGTTTGGTCCCTGGGTTGGAAAGATCCCCTGGAGAAGGGAATGGCTACCCACTCCAGTATTCTGGCCTGGAGAATTTCATGGACTGTATAGTCCATGGGATCACAAAGAGTTGGACACGACTGAGTGACTTTCACTTTCAGTGTAATAGTTTGCATCTACTAACCCCTAACTCTCAGTTCATCCCTGTCTCTCCCCATTCCCCCTTGGCAACCGTGGGCCTGTATTCTATGTTTGAGTCTCTTCTTATTTTGTAGCTAGGTTCATTTGTGCCATATTTTAGATTCCATGTCTAAGTGATATCATATGGTATCTGTCTTTCTCTTTCTGACTTAGTATGATAATCTATAGTTGGATCCATGTCACTGCAGATGGCATCGTTCATTCTTTTTTATGGCTGAGTAGTAGTCCATTTTTTATATGTAACACGTCTTCTTTATGCATTTGTCTGTTGATGGAAACCTAGGTTGTTTCCATGTCTTGGCTATTGGGAATAGTGCTGCATATCTTTTTGAATTACAGTTTTGTCTGGGTATATGCCTAGGAGTGGGGTTTCTGGATCATATGCTAATTTTGTTTTTCATTTGGTAAAGAATCACCATACTGTTTTTCACAGTGGCTGTACCAACTTACATTCCTACCAGTAGTGTCAGAGAGCCCCCTTTCTCCACACCATTTCCAGTATTTGTTCTTTGTAGGCTTTTTAATAATGGCCATGCTGACTAGTGTGGCATGGTACCTCATTGTAGTTTTCATTTGTGTTTCTCTGATAATGAATGATGTTGAGCGTCTTTTCATGGGTGTACTCGCCATCTATATGTCTTCTTTGGAGAAATGTCAGTTAAGGTCTTCTGCTTTTTTTTCCGATTGGGTTGGTTCTTGTGTTGTTGAGTTATATGAACTGTTCGTATGTTTTGGAGATGAAGCCCTTGTCCATTGCATCATTTGTGAGTATTTTTTCCCATTCCATAGGTTGTATTTTCATTTTTTTATTGTTTCTATAAACTTGATTAGGCCATATTTGTTTATTTTTATTTATTATTTTAAAAATACCTATTTGGCTGTGCTGAGTCTTAGTTGCAGTGATCTTCAGTCTTCATTGCAGCATGAAGGCTCTGTAGTTGTGGCATGCGACCACTTAATTGCTGCATGTGAAATCTAGTTCCTTGACCAGAGGTCAAACCTGGGGCCCCTGCCTTGGGAACGTGGAATCTTAGCCACTGAACAACTAGGGAAGTTCCCTATTTATTTATTTTTTGTTTTTATTTCTGTTGCCTTGGGAGATGGTAGTGACAGCTCATGCCCACACCAAAGCTTGTGTAGGTGGTGCCCTGTTGCCTGAGAGCACATGCAGAGAAAGAAACTACTATGGCGATCCCTCCTCTTTCCTTGTGCACCCGACAGCAATGGCACCTTCCTCTGTGGTGGGCCCAGTCTTCTTCCAGTACTCCCTTGGTGTGGTGCACCACCCCCTAGCTCCGTCAGGCTATTTCCACGCAGCCAAGTGCAGTCCTCTGCCCGGTTCTGACCTCCAAAGCCTGAGCCTCAGCACTGGATTCTGCCCCAGGGGACAAGTGTCTCAGGCTAGAAAGTGCTGGGTGTCTAGACCAACCATCTTTACAGGTCTCACTCTGCTTTAGCCTCTATAGACTGGTTTTTGCACTGTACTCTGAGGCTCTGAAGCTCCCTCTCTGTCCCAGATGATCTTCTTACCTCTGAGAGAACTTCCCAGTGTGTAGAAACTTTTTCACAGCTCCCTCCTACAGGCTCAAGAGCCCTCCGATTTCTCTTTTTTTTTTTTTTTCTTTTGTCCTGTCTAGTTACATGGAAATTTTCTTGCCCTGTCTGCATTGAGTAGATGTTCTGTGATAATAATTCCTCATGTAGGTGTGGAGAAGGCAATGGCACCCTACTCCAGTACTCTTGCCTGGAGCTTGGTGGGCTGCAGTCCATGGAGTCGCTGGGAGTCGGACACGACTGAGCGACTTCACTTTCACTTTTCACTTTCCTGCATTGGAGAAGGAAATGGCAACCCACTCCAGTGTTCTTGCCTGGAGAATCCCAGGGATAGGCGAGCCTGGTGGGCTGCCGTCTATGGGGTTGCACAGATGTCGGACACGACTGAAGTGACTTAGCAGTAGCATGTAGGTGCACTCTTGATGTGTTTGTTGAAGAAGGTGAGATCCATGTCCTACTACTCTGCCATTTTGATCCTGTCTTGTCTTTCATATTTTTCATGTTTCTAGATATGGCCTTTTCTTTTTCTCAGAAAAGACCCTTTAACATTTCTTGTAAAGCTGGTTCAGTAGTACTGAAGTCTTTCTAGTTTTGAACTCTCTGTAGAAGTTTTGATTTCTCCATCAAATGTGGATGAGAGGCTTGCTGGTCAGAGTATTCTTGGTTGTTGGTTTTTCCCTTTCCTCACTTTAAAAAAGATCGTGCCACTTGGTTTTGGCCTGCAGAGCTCCAAAAAAATCCCAGCTGATAGCTTTATTGAAGTTTCCACATGTGTAACTTCTTGCTTTTTCCTTGCTGCTTTTGCTTTTTCCTTGCTGCTTTTAATATTCTGTCCTTGTCTTTAATTTTTGTGAGTTTAATTACATTATATCTGGGTGTGACCTCTTTAGGTTTATCCAGTTGGAGAGTCTTTGCTTCCTAGACCTGGATGTCTATTTCCTTTCCTGGGTTAGGGAAGTTTTCAGCTATTATGTCTTCGAATATGTTCTGTGTCCCTTTGCCTCTGCTATATCCTTCTGGGGGGCTTCCCTGGTGGCTCAGATGGTAAAGCGTCTGCCTGCAATGCGGGAGACCTGGGTTCGATTCCTGGGTCGGGAAGATCCCTTGGAGAAGGAAATGGCAATCCACTCCAGCACTCTTGCCTGCAAAATCCCATGGATGGAAGGAGCCTGGTGGGCTACAGTCCATGGGGTTGCAAAGAGTCTGACATGACTGAGTGATTTCACTTTCACTTTCTTTATCCTTCTGAGATGTTTATAAGTTGAATGTTCGTATACTTGACAGTATCTTAGAGATCCTTTTAAACTGTCATCATGTCTTTTTCTTTTTTTTTTTTTTACATTTGGTCAGCTCAGTGATTTATGCTATCTGCTCTTCAGCTCACTGATTCATTCCTCTGTGTCATTTAGTCTACTGTTGATTCCTTCTAGCATAATTTTCATTTCACCTACTATAGTCTTCATTTCTGTTTGGTTCTTCTTTATGTATTCTAACTGTTAAACTTCTCACTGTGTTCATTCTTCTCTGAATTCTTTGATCAACTGTAGTTTATTGCCTTGAATTCTTTATTAGGTTTGTTTCCACTTCATTTAGTTCTTCTTTCTAGGTTTTATCTTGTTCCTTTGATTGGAGCATGTTACTGTGTTGACTGAGTGTTTCTAATTTGCCATTTTTATTTCTGTGTATCTGGTAGATCGGTTATATTTTCTAGCCTTGGAAAAGTGGCCTTTTGTAGGAGACATTCTACATGTTTTAGCAGCGTACTCCCCTCTGGTCAGCAACTGTATTCTCTGGGGAGAGCCCCCTATGTGGGTTGTATGGGTCCTTCTCTTGTGGCAGGCTGACTATGTCATTTTGTAGGTGTGTCTGGCCCCTGGTCTAGTTGGGCACCAGTCCCTGCTTTGTGCAGACATTGGGTAGGTGGGCTGGGTCAGGAGGCAACTGGCTGTGGAATGCCAGGTGTCCTCAGGCTAGTGCTGGCTCACTGGTGTAGACAGACCCATGTTCAAGGGTGGTGTAGACAGACCCATGTTCAAGGGCTGGGCTTCCCTGCTCTTGTGTTGGCCTGCTGGTTATTAGAGTTGGTTCTCCACTCCACTGGCTGTGGGTTCCATGGTGTTCAAAGCTGGTGCTGGCCCACTGGTGAGTGGGGCTGGACCCCAGGGTGGCTGTCTGATGGACTCAAGGTGTCTCAGAGCTGGTGTGGGCCTGGTGGGTGAGGATGGGACTTGGTGGGTCTTGTGGGTACTGCTGCTCTGCTGGTAGGTGGGGCTGGTCCCCACCTGGCTAGTTGCTTGGCCTGAGACGTGTACTGGTGCCTATAGACTGGTGGAAGGGACAGAGTGGGATCCTGAGGCTTATAAGCTAGATGGAGGATTCCAAAATGGCACATGCCAGCCCCAGTGTGTATATAATAGAAGCTTCCCAAAATGGCGGCCGCCAGTTTCCTCTGGGAGAGTCTCTAAGGTCAGTGGATGTGACTGACCCAGGCTCCTTCCCAGTTTCTTTTTCTGTCATGGTTTATGGGAGCTTGTGAGATTTTATGTGTGACTTTAAGAGAGTGGAGTCTCTTTTCCACTGCCCTTGGTTCTTCTGAAGGTGAGAACCGTCAAAGCCAAATATTCTGTAGGCTTGTCTTCCTGCTGCAGGACGCCAGAGCTGGGGAGCTTCATATGGGGCTTATATCCCTTGCTACTTGGGGAGAACCTCTGCAGTTGTAATGATCCTCCTGTTTGTGGATTGCCAACCCGGGGTTTTGGGTCTTGAGTGTACTGCGACTATCTCTTCTACTCATCTGTGTGATTCCTTCTTTATATCTTTAGTTGTAGATCTTTTCTGGTAGATTGCTGACTCTCTCATCAATAGTTGCTCTGTAAATAGTTGTGATTTTGGTGTGCCCATGAGAGGAGGTGAGCTCAGGGTCTTCCTCCTCTGCCATATTGTTTTCCATCCTTTCCCTGTGTGCTTCATAACTTGCTCCCTCTCTCTGTGTACTTGTGTGTGCATGCATGATATGTATATGCAGATACAGACATATGTTGGATTTTTTTTTTTCACAGAGCATTTGAAAGTAAGGTGTTTATGTCATGTGCTTTACTCCTAATTGCCTAGTTCCTAAAAATAGGGATACTCCTGTATATAACCACAGCACAATTATCAAGTCAGTAAATTAGTTCAGTTCAGTCGCTCAGTTGTGTCCGACTCTTTGCAAGCCCATGGACTGCAGCACGCTGGGCGTCCCTGTCCATCACCAACTCCCAGAGTTTACTCGAACTCATGTTTGTTGAGTCAGTGATGCCATCCAACCATCTCATCCTCTGTCATCCCCTTCTCCTCTCGTCTTCAATCTTTCCCAGCATCAGGGTCTTTTCAGATGAGTCAGCTCTTCGCATCAGGTGGCCAAAGTATTGGAGTTTCAGCTTCAGCATCCTTCCAATGAACATTCAGGATGGATCTCCTTTAGGATGGACTGGTTGGATCTCCTTGCAGTCCAAGGGACTCTCAAGAATCTTCTCCAACACCACAGTTCAAAAGCATCAATTCTTCGGCGCTCAGCTTTCTTTATAGTCCAATTCTCACATCCGTACATGACTACTGGAAAAACCATAGCCTTCACTAGATGGACCTTTGTTGGCAATGTCTCTGCTTTTTAATATGCTGTCTACGTTGGTCATAACTTTTCTTCCAAGGATTAAGTGTCTTTTTATTTCATGGCTACAGTCACCATCTGCAGTGATTTTGCAGCCCCCAAAAATAAAATCGGCCACTCTTCCACTGTTTCTCCATCTATTTCCCATGAAGTGATGGGACCGGATGCCATGATCTTCGTTTATAAGCCAACTTTTTCACTCTCCACTTTCACTTTCATCAAGAGGCTCTTTAGTTCTTCATTTTCTGCCATAAGGGTGGTGTCATCTACATATCTGAGGTTGTTTATATTTCTCCCGGCAGTCTTGATTCCAGTTTGTGCTTCATCCAGCCCAACATATCTCATAATGTACTCTGCATATAAGTTAAGTAAGCAGGGTGACAATATACAGCCTTGATATTGGTAGAATACTTTTCCTGATGTATTGTCCACATTTCAGTTTTGTCCATTGATCCATTCATTTCTTTTATAACATTTTCTCCATTTACTATAGGATACAGTCTGGGATCAGATATTACATTTAGTTGTCATGGTTCTAGTATTGTCTTTAGTCTTTGATATTTTTCTAGCCTTTGTCTCTTAGGACATTGGCACTTTTTTAACATGACATTCTCACCTTCCCACTCCCTGGGTTTTATTTTTAATAGCATGTTTCTCATTTTGGATTTGTCTATTTTTCATGAACAGTTTTAGATGATGTATTCCTAGCTGGAATATTATAAAATGATATATTCTTCTCGGGGTATCATATCTGGTGGTGTACACTGTCCATCTGTCCCTCATTGGTGATGTTAATTTTGATTACCCAAGACGTTGTTCAGTTTCTCCATTGTATAGGTAAATGTCCCCCTTGCAACTAGCTAATAAGCAGTTCTCTGGGGAGAAACTTTAAGACCATTAATATAGCCTAACTTCATCCAAATTTGCCCTTAGGTGCAGCATCCATTGGTGATTTATTGAAGTAGTCTGTACTGTGATGGCTGCAAAATGATGATTTCTCCAGCTCCAGCGCTTCCTGCACATATTTACCAGTTGGATTCCACTGTAAGCAAAAGCCCTCCCTTCTCCTTTTATTTGTACATGTGTGTATTTAACTGTTTATTATTGGGCTATGTAACTCTTATGTATTAGGACTCATGGGTTCCTCTTTCATACAGGTCTATAATTCATTATTTTCCATTATTGGTGCTCAAATTGTCACAGAGTTGGCCAGTGGGAACCTTTTCAAGCTGACTCTCAGGTCCTTATAACCAGCTCCAATCATTATTTGAGTACTTCCCCTCTCTCTAGAATAACACATTCTAGGTGGAGCTACACTTCCATATGCAAGAACTTCATATATACGTGGTTTCAGTATACTGTGTTTGGCTCTCCTATGAGGATTAGCACAGCCTGCTGTGGGAGTATAGTGGAGGATCCTTTAGCCCAGTGTAGGAGGAGGAGAGTTATAGCAGCAGGACTAAGTTGGGGGAGGGTGGTTTCAATGGAAGCCTCCTTAGAGGAGGAAGAGCCACCAATACCAACTTTTGCAGCATCAATATGGCTTGGAGAAGCATTGAAGAGGGAGGAAGATAGAAAAGCATCTCAGACAGATGGAATATCATGGCCTAATGCCCTGAGAGGAGGCAGTGTGGGACAGCCATGCACAGGGTCACACATAGATCCTGTTTGGTTGAGAGTAGAAAACAGATATTCTGGCTATGATGTGGGGGAAGGCAAGACCTGAGACAGGAAGAGCAGCAGGAAGTTGCTGGTGTGATGTTGATGAGAACAGTATTCAGACATGCCCTAAATAATAGTAACTAATGCTTCCTGGCTTACTTCTGTTTGGTATTTAAATTTTGCTACAACCTTCCAACTATTTCCAATTTAAATATGAAGCTTTAAAGGCATAAAGCTGGAGTCTCTTTCCTAGATACTACTAAGTGGCAGAACCAGGGTATATACCATCACCCATTTGATTTACTATTTCTGTTTAGTTGGTTGTGCAAGAATGGGAAGTCAAGGAGCACACTCTGGTTTCTAGTTATGTTAACTGAATAGTAGTAGTATTTATAGAACACTGTTTGGGGAAGGATTGTGGTCAGGAGTTCTTTTTTATACATACTAAATCTTTGCAAATACCCAGGTGGTGCTGTGTGTAGGCAGTAAACTCTGTGTGGAGTCCTAGAGGCAGCTCACATGGTACTTAAGATAGCAATTTGGTAACCATCAGCTTTAAATGTTTTTGAAATATTAGTAGTGGGTGCCGTTACTGGGCACAAAGATGTAGAATGAGAAGAGGGCAAAATCCAGGCAAGAATTAATGTGACAAGAAAGATGGGTGGAAAACAGGCTATTGTGATGTTATAGAGACCGAGGGGGGAAAAAAAACCAGTTTTGATCAGTAGTGTCAGATGCTGCAAAGGTTAGGGGGTATAGAATCCAGAAGATATATTGTCTGCATTTAGCAGTGGTAAGATGATGAAAAGACAATTTCAGTGATCAGTGATTTGAGCCAGATTACAGCAGACTTACTGCAGGGAACAGACTTGCATAGGGAGGCCAGAAAGCCTAAATCTGTGCATGTATGTGTTATCTGTATCTGTATTCTTTTCCTATATTTGTATTTTTTTAGGTTCACTAAGTAGCCTCCATGTTGATGTTGGACATCATTAAAGTGGTCCTAATAGCTATTTTTACCTATGGTTAGGCAGAGTCTTAGACATAGGGTTTTGTTGCCACCTCATAGATACAAAGAGTGTAGATTACTCTTGACAGTCTTGGCTTAGAAGGAAGAAAAGAGAGAGCTTGATGCCCAGTAAAAGTCAACAGCTTGCATGCAAAATGAAGGTCACTGCTTATAATTAAGGTCAAATTAGAGTTTACATGGTATTTTTTTTCTCCTTTTTCTTAAATTTATTTTTAATTGAAGGATAATTCATGGTATTTATTTTTAATTATATACTTATTTTAAATCAGCAAAAGTAATTCAATATTTTTCTTTGGCATTTTAAAGTTGTAAAATATTCTCTGTAGTTTCTAGTGCCCCAGACAATGGTATTATTTAAAGTTCAGGGGGGACCTGTGTGCAAGAGATTTCCATGCATCTTAGGAAGATGCTTCTTAGTGCTAGAAATATTTAACCCTATCATGAGTGATCATAGCAGAAATACTATGAGATTGTGTGGTATACACTGAACAGTTTTCCCCTTATAAAAATGGAAAACAGAGACTAAAAAAGGGATCAGTTAATGATATTTGATGGTGCCACTTGATTTATGATTTCATTATTAAGTTCACGAGTTGCCTTTTATTACATGGGTGCCTAACTTGTACCAGTGAGATTGGGGGTCACTTGCCTCTACTCAAAGTGTGCCCTCAAATCCTGGCATCTTAGTGCCTGTGCCAGTTGCACCATAACTGGGTGAGAGCATAGCTAGGCACGTCGGGCTACTGACGGGCCACCAGCATTGTCTTTGAAAACAAAGGATTCTACATGTCCATGTTTGTTTGTTCGGTAATTTCATTTAGACATTGACTTTCCTTTACTCAAACTGCAAATTCAAACCTTTTGACTTCAAAGTACAGGAAGAATGTAAGGCAAACAGGACGTGTTTGATTTGTGGTGTGTTGCCTGATTGTATTACTTCAGACACTCAAAATGATTAACCCCCGTTAGAGGAATGACATGTGATAGGCCTTAGGAAAACATGAGTGATAATATGTAAGTAGAACTTGCAAAGACTTAGAAAAATATGGTCACCAAACAGTAATACTCTATATTTTTTAATGTAGCTGCTGCTTTTTTCAGTTTTTAACTATTAAAATGGAACTGAAGTTTGGGGACTTTGTTGTTGTTGTTGTTTTGAAACCAGTGATTAGCTATATATTACATCAGAAAAATCTTTGGCTAAGTAGAATTTGTCAATGTCTCAACTGTAGAATTTGGTATACTTAGAATATATAGATCTCTCTATTTTATGGTATTGATGGTTTCTTTTGGAATAAAGTGAAATATGTGAATAAATTTAACCATACTTTAATTTTTTTTAATAGAAAATGACTGCAGTATTGGAAGACCATTACTATTGGAAGGCCGGTTAGCATCCATTTCCTAAGAGAAACTTGACCTCCATTTGCTCTGGCATGGCGCAAAGCAGTCCACAGCTTGATATGCAGGTTCTCCATGACCTCCGACAACGTTTCCCTGAGATTCCAGAGGGTGTGGTGTCTCAGTGCATGTTACAGGTAGATTACTCGCCAATGATAGTGATATTACATGACAGTTTCCCTTATTAGAGCTGGCTTTGTATTGTAGTGAGAAGAACTCAGTTTTATTGTTTACGTTGGGGAGACATCTAGAGGAGGATTTCTCAACCATGGCACAGTCAAGATTGTGGGCTAGATATAGTGTCTGTTGTAGGGATCTGCCTGGTGCATTATAGGATGTTTAGGACCTGCTAAATGCCATTAGTGTCCCTGCACTTGTGACAACCAAAAATGTTTACATGGCAGACAAAATCTTCGTGTTCCATGGGAGGCAAAATCTTTCCCATTGACAACCAGTGATGTAGAGAAAAGAACAAAGGCATGTAGCAAAAAGAAGAAAAGAGTTTTTATGCATTTCACTTCTTACATCTGTCATCAGTCCCCAAGTCGTTAGAACTGAATTTTGAATTGTAAGATTATCATTATAACTTAATAGACCATATACCTTTTTAAGCCTATTTTTTGAAGTTTTTAGAGCATTCTTGCCCCCCCGCCATTTTTTTTCCTGTTTTTCTAGTTGATAAATGCTCACTAATATCCAATTTTAAGTATAAGACTTCTTTATTTAATTATGTTAGTTTTGTCCTATTGTCTTCTATTGAAATAAATCTTTCATCTCTGATAGAACATGTCTTCCCACTCAAGGGGCAGCAGAGAAATATGCCTAATGCTCCACCTATTGAGTTTTGCATCATCCTTCACAGAATCTCAGTGTGTCTGAGGTTGTAGCATTTCCCTAGTTGGTTGAGCTTTGAGAGCAGCAGTTCTACCTTCCCCACTGAATTTGCTTACTCGACCAGTTCAAATTCCACCTTACTGTATATAATCTGCAAGCTCTCCCTTACAGTGTGAGTTGCCCGGGATATAATATAAACCTAGATGTAGCTGAGGTTATTTGAGGCTAGAGACTTCCAGATCAGTGGTGGTAACAGAGGTGCTTCCTTTGTTTGTAAGCCCTTCTGGTAGGTCTTGTTCTTGTGTTAGAGCTTGTCTTTATTTTCTCACACATAACAATTCCAGTGTGAATTTCCACTCTTTAGCCCCATTTTGGTTTCTGGAGTGAAATCCTTGTAGTGTAAACCACTTCCTAGCAGTCAGTTTCCTAACTTACCTAGGGCCCCACCTAGGTCTGACCTTGTTTTTTTAATATAATTTAATTTAGCCCTTTATTATCTGTAGTCTACTCATGGCTTGTTTTCATCTTATTAAGTTGAAAGAATGGAACTTTTAACTCAGCTCAGTGAAGATGTATTGATAACTTACATTGTCGTCAGTTTTTTAGTCTTTTCTTCATCTGGGATTACTGTTGTTTATCAGTATGGAGACTTATCACCTACTCTCTCTGGAAAATTTCTGTTTGTGGGTAATATATATAAGACACAGTAGTTTACCTTTTTTCCCCTTTAATTGTAGTACAGTTGATTTACAATGTTGTGTTAGTTTCGGGTGTACAGAAAAATGATACAGCTTTTATACATATAAACACACACATATATAAAGCCTTCCTCAGTGATCAGTGCAAAAAACAGAGGAAAACAATAGAATGGGAAAGACTAGAGATCTCATCAAGAAAATTAGTGATACCAAGGGAACGTTTCATGCAAAGATGGGCACAATTAAAGTCAGAAATGGTATGGACCTAAGAGAAGCAGAAGATATTAAGAAGAGGTAGCAACAACAGACAGAAGAACTGTACGAAAAAGGTCTTCATGACCCAGATAACCACGATGGTGTGATGACTCACCTAGAGCCAGACATCCGGGAATGCAGTCAAGTGGGCCTTAGGAAGCATCACTATGAACAAAGCTAGTGGAGGCGATGAAATTCCAGTTGAGCTATTTCAAATCCTAAAAGATGATGCTGTAAAAGTGCTACAGTCAATATGCCAGCAAATCTGGAAGACTCAGCAGTGTCCACAGGGCTAGAAAAGGTCAGCTTTCATTCCAGTCCCAAAGAAAGGCAATGCCAAAGAATGTTCAAACTACCGCACAGTTGCACTCATCTCACATGCCCGCAAAGTAATGCTCAAAATTCTCCAAGCCAAGCTTCAGCAGTATACATGATCCATGAACTTCCAAATGTTCAAGCTGGATATAGAAAAGGCAGAGGAACCAGAGATCAAATTGCCAATATCCATTGGATCATCAAAAAAGCACAAGAGTTCCAGAAAAACATCTACTTCTGCTTTATTGATTATGCCAAAGCCTTTGACTGTGTGGATCACCACAAACTGGAAAATTCTTCAAGATATGGGAATACCAGACCACCTGACCTGCCTCCTGAGAAATCTATATGCAGGTCAAAAGCAATAGTTAGAACTGGACATGGAACAACAGATTGGTTCCAGATAGGAAAAGGAGTATGTCAAGGCTGTATATTGTCACCCTGCTTATTTAACTTATATGCAGAATACATTATACGAAATGCCAGGCTGGATGAAGTAGAAGCTGGAATCAAGATTGCCAGGAGAAATATCAATAACTTCAGATATGCAGATGACACCACCCTTATGGCAGAAAGTGAAGAGGAATTAAAGAGCCTCTTGAGGAGAGTGAAAGAGGAGAGTGAGAAAGTTGGCTTAAAGCTCAACATTCAGAAAACTAAGATCATAGCATCCAGTCCCATCACTTCATGGCAAATAGATGGGGAAACAGGGACAGACTTTTATTTTTTTGGACTCCAAAATCACTGCAGGTGGTGACTGCAGCCACGAAATTAAAAGACGCTTGCCTCTTGGAAGAAAAGCTATGACCGTTGTAGACAGCATATTAAAAAGCAGAGACGTTACTTTGCTGACAAAGGTCCGTCTAATCAAAGTTATGGTTTTTCCAGTGGTCATGTATGGATGTGAGAGTTGGACTATAAATATAAAGAAAGCTGAGCACTGAAGAATTGATGCTTTTGAACTGTGGTGTTGGAGAAGACTCTTGAGAGTCCCTTGGACTGCAAGGAGATCCAACCAGTCCATCCTAAAGGAAATCCATCCTGAATATTCATTGGAAGGACTGATGCTGAAGCTGAAGCTCCAGTACTTTGGCCACCTGATGGGAAGAACTGACTCATTGGAAATGACCCTGATTCTGGGAAAGATTGAGGGCAGAAGGACAATGGGACAACAGAGGATGAAATGGTTGGATGGCATCACTGACTCAATGGACATGAGTTTGAGCAAGCTTCAGGAGTTGGTGATGGACAGGGACGCCTGGCATGCTGCAGTCCATGGGGTTGTAAAAAGTCGGACATGACTGAGCGGCTGAATTTATATATATATATATCCCTTGTTTTTCAGATTCTTTTCTACTATAAGTTATTAAAGATGTTGAATATAAGATAGTTCCCTGTGCTATACAGTAGGTCCTTGTTTATCTGTTTTATCCCCAACTCTAAACATATTCCTTCTTCCCTCCCTCCCTCTTTCTCCAGTAGTTTGAATTTAATATACAAGCTTTAAAGCATCCCTCTAGGCTGTAATCCCCCAAGGGAGGATCAGTTTCGTGGGATATGATGCCTTATTGCCTCAGTCTTTTCAGGAGTGTTCATATATGTTTTCTCAAAAGTTCTGACCTCTTTGGCTGAACAGATTATCATTTTTTATTCATATTTACTGTTTGATAAATTTTTTATTCTTTTTTTCTTTTTAAAACATTTAGCAGGTCTGATACAATGTTTGAATCTCTTGTGGTGTTATTAAAATATTTCCATAAAGAAAACACTTAATCTTTTATTTATGGTTTTAAATTTTTCTTCCTAAGAAAATATGCTCAGCCTGTCACTTACAGACATGTGTATGAATAGGCTGACTACTTTCAACTTTGTATCATTAGAATTTAGTTCTTTTTTGTGGAAACTAATTCAGTGTAGAAAACATAATTGAAACGAGTCGCCAGTCCAGGTTCGATGCACGATACTGGATTCTTGGGGCTGGTGCACTGGGACGACCCAGAGGGATGGTATGAGGAGGGAGGAGGGTTCAGGATGGGGAACACGTGTATACCTGTGGCGAATTCATTTCGATATATGGCAAAACCAATACAATATTGTAAAGTTAAAAAATAAAATTACAAATAAAACATAATTGATTAAAAAAAAATGTCAAATAATAAAGTGTCTGTAACTGCTTTAGATTTCAAATAAAACTCTGTATTTTGTTCTCCTTTTAATCCATAGATTTATACACACCTTGAAGGAGCTATTTTATTTTCTCTCTTTTTTTCTTCCCTTCATTTATCTGCCAGTGGCATTGTCTAGTCAGCAACCAGTTTGAATCTTTTGGCTCCAAATTCACTGATATTTCACTGATATTCACTGATATATAACAATATCTATCTTCTATCTTAATATCTGTGTCCTCTCCACCCTTGATCAGCATGATTTAAAGCAGGATAAGAAAAAGCCCAAATGTAATTCTTTTCTTTTTCAATGTCAACAATTCCTTTTTTCCTTGGTTCGGGTAATGTAAAAAGTGTTTGAAGTTTAGTATCAAAAGGTTTATAGAAGGAAAAGGAGGAAAGTTATTGTGGCGTTTTGATAAAGTCAATTTGTTGTATTTCTGAGAATTCATCTTACACAGGTTTGCTTGACTGAATTTTCTTTCACTCCTTAAAGTTTCAGTATAGCAATGTACTTTTGGCATCATACAGTAGCCCCTGAAATTACTATATGACAATGGAAGGAGCACTGAGTGTCTGGAAACGAAGAATCTAGAACTGGCTCTCCAGCTAACTAGTTAAGTACCTGATGTCAAGTCTTGGAACTTCCCAGGCATGTCTTTTTTCATCTGGGAATGAGTTGAGTTGGAGTCAGTAAACCCTAAGAGTTCTCCCTCTAAAATTAAAGCATTGTATGTCATGCTTTTTATTTAGCTGTATTCGGTTCACAGCAGAAGTGAAGTGTTTGCTTTTATTGCTTTCAATAAAATGTACTTCTCCCTAAAGTACAGTAATACGTTTATATGTGCATATTTGTGTATATATTTATGAAATACAGAGATGGTCATGATAATTGAGAAACTTTAAAAGGGCATGAATAAATGTGTTTTAGACTAATACAATAGTTCTGAATTATATTGTTTAATGGAATACTGCTTTATTGCTGTTGATTGGAACATCTAAAATGGCAGTTTGTTATTTACCATCTTTGTGTGTGTGTGTAATTCTAAAAATTGGAATTTTGAAAGTTTACCAAGCTACTTTTGAGCAAGTAAAAACTTTGAGACTGTGGGAATGTGAATGAATTTCATTAAGGTAGTCAAGACTGGGTGGGTTTTGTGTTAAATTTTTATAAGTTTGGCAGACTCCTAGAAACATAATTCAAAGAGTGAATTTGGTTTTTTGTTTTTTTTTTTTTTACTGATTTCTTCAGTTAACTTAATCTTTCATAATGAAACAGTTGAAGTGATATAGGGATAACTGTGGTGAAATAAAAAGTATAGGCTGCTTGAGAATTTTTACTGTTTTGAATCTTTAGGAGTTTTATTGTTATTTTTTTCACTTTGGGGTTTGTTTGCCTTTTGAAAACTAACGCATGGTTATTTTCCTGTGTATCAGTGTAAATATTAATAATGGATATGACTTATACTTGTAGATTACAGCAAGTGTGGTGAATCCAAGATTAGCCCAACATTGTAATTTGTTGAGATGCAACAAGTGTAAGATGAGTCCTGGATTTGGAGTCAGAAAAGTTGGGGTTGAGTCACAAGGTTCATTAGTAGGTACTGTACATTTCTGTAGCAGTAGCAGTAGCGGTAGTACTCGTTATGTGAGCTAAATGTCTGTAAAATAATATGAATGGTTTGGGATCTGCCTTTCAGGATCGATGACCGTGAAGCTTTTTGTGTGTAAAAATACTACTGTCTACTTATTTTCTGACAATTGTGTTTACATAAATCTATGGCAAAGCTTCAGTTCTACTATTAGGATCTGTTAATGTTTGCCAATGTTCTGTGTACCCTTTTTTTTCCCCCTAGAATAACAACAATCTGGAAGCCTGTTGCCGAGCCCTTTCCCAGGAGAGTAGTAAATACTTATATATGGAATACCATAGTCCAGATGACAGCAGGATGAATAGAAACCGCCTTTTGCATATTAACCTGGGTATTCATTCTCCTAGTAGCTACCACCCAGGAGATGGTGTGCAACTTAATGGCGGTCGAACGCTGGTACATAGCTCAAGTGATGGACATATTGATCCACAGCATGCAGCGGGTAAACAGCTGATATGTTTAGTTCAGGAACCACACTCAGCTCCAGCTGTTGTTGCTACTACTCCGAACTACAATCCTTTTTTTATGAATGAACAGAACAGAAGTGCAGCTACTCCTCCTTCACAGCCACCTCAACAGCCATCTTCCATGCAAACAGGAATGACTCCATCTGCTATGCAAGGGCCTTCACCACCGCCGCCGCCACCTCCTTCCTACATGCACATACCTCGGTATAGTACCAATCCAATTACTGTTACAGTATCCCAAAACCTCCCTTCTGGACAGACTGTACCAAGAGCTTTACAAATTCTTCCACAAATTCCGAGCAATCTGTATGGGTCTCCTGGTTCTATTTATATTAGACAGACATCTCAGAGTTCATCAGGAAGACAGACTCCTCAAAATACACCGTGGCAGTCCTCACCACAGGGCCCAGTGCCTCATTATAGCCAGCGTCCTTTACCTGTGTATCCACATCAACAAAACTATCCACCTTCTCAGTATTCTCCCAAACAACAGCAGATCCCTCAACCTGCTTACCATTCACCACCTCCTTCTCAGTGTCCTTCACCCTTCAGCTCTCCTCAGCATCAAGTACAACCGTCTCCATTGGGCCACCCCAGTTCTCATGTCTTTATGCCACCTAGTCCTTCAACGACGCCACCCCATCCATATCAACAAGGACCTCCTAGCTATCAGAAACAGGGAAGCCATTCGGTAGCCTATCTCCCATATACAACATCTAGCTTACCCAAAGGATCCATGAAGAAGATAGAAATTACAGTCGAACCCTCTCAGAGATCTGGAACAGCCATGAATAGGAGTCCTTCACCTATCAGTAACCAGCCATCTCCACGGAATCAGCACTCATTGTACACAGCCACCACACCACCGTCAAGTTCTCCTTCTAGAGGGATATCCAGTCAACCGAAACCTCCGTTTACTGTCAATCCTGTGTATATTACATATACACAGCCCACTGGACCTTCTTGTGCTCCATCACCATCTCCTCGGATGATACCAAACCCAACGACCGTTTTTAAAATCACTGTAGGCCGAGCCATGACTGAAAATCTGTTAAATTTAGTGGACCAAGAAGAACGTTCTGCAGCCCCAGAACCTATCCAGCCCATTTCAGTGATACCAGGCTCTGGGGGAGAAAAGGGAAGCCATAAATATCAGAGAAGTTCCAGTTCTGGATCTGATGACTATGCTTATACACAAGGTAATTTCAGCCCTTTTATATGACATTGTCTTTGTGGGGCAATGGCAATCTCCAAATTGTCTTTGTGGGGCAATGGCAATCTCCTACTCAAAGTAAATAATTTATATTAGGTGTTTAATTAATGTACTATGTATTAAATATTTGGCAGTAGCATTGCTATTAAGAATAGGGTTAGTGCTTCAGAATTATCTACAGATTTTACTTTAAAATAGAAAAATGTAGTCATGATAAGAGTGCCTTCAAAGACTGTATGTTAAGAAGTGCATTCATTGGGAGAAAATCATAGGCCAGTGAAATCAACATAGTCCAAAACACCAACTACAGAGTAGGAAAAAGTGACTCATAGAGGGTGGCCTAAAGCTTATCACAGGGAAAAATTTAAATATTTTTTAAGTGGATGGACTGAAGGGGGTGAGGAAGTTTTAAGTATTGTGTATTTATGGGAAGTAGGGTTGGTAATGAAAAACATTATTGGAGTAGTTCACAGTGGACCTAACTCAGTATAAAGAGAAGAAAGTATCTTAAAAGTTTGTTAAAAGATAGGGGAGAATTGACTATTCTTTCAGTATATGTGAAATGACACCCAGGGATCATTGAAGAGAATCTTAGGGAAACTAAGGACAATAGAAGAGGAGGAATGTATAGATGATATTATTTTGGCAGAAGGAACCAGATCCAAATTAAAGTACACAGGAAGGCCAAATCACATTAGCAAGACTTTAGAATAAATGTCAACTGAAGTTGAATGACCGGGGTCTTTATGGGTATTTCATACATTAGCCATGCATGTACAGATGTCCCTGTCACTTGTTCAGTGTTATTTTCTGCAATGACTTTGTCTGTAATGCTATAGCTTTGCTGTTACATCAGCGAGCAAGGATGGAGAGGTTAGCAAAGCAATTGAAACTTGAGAAAGAGGAGCTAGAGCGCTTGAAGGCAGAAGTTAATGGTATGGAGCATGACCTGATGCAGAGGCGGCTCAGAAGGGTCAGCTGCACCACGGCGATCCCAACGGTAAGTAGGATCTACTAGGATGTATTAGGCGGGGGCTGGGGGGCATGTTGCATGTCTGGGCTGCTGCTTCTGATGTTAAGTTCTCTTCCCGGTAGCATTTTGTTCTGTCAGCAGCACATGAAGGATGTTTGCCTTTTGTTCTCAGCCAAATAAATGGATAGTTTCTTTTGTTCTCTTGGGGGAATTCCGTAGTTTCATGAGTATTTTCAAAGATAATTAATGTATGGCAGCTCAGTCACTATAGATTGCTTTCTGTTAGAATAGAAATGAGAAGTAAAACTTGACCAAATGCTTTATAAGTGTTCACAGGTATTCATTTATGCTTTTGTGTATTATGTACATATATATTTAAGACAGTTATTTTTCTCAGTACATTAATGTACATGAGTTAGAGCAAGATCGATATGCATCTTGGGAAAGTGTTGACTCTAGATCATTATCAAGCAGAGTAATTTTAAGTGTAGATAATTGTAGAAACTAAGATAACAGTATGAACAGGAGTTGTAACGGGTTATAGAAGTACTGTCATGCATAGATTTGGGCCACATACTGTTAACAAATTGGTAACTATGTAAGTTCAACAGTTCTTAAAAACCTCAGACCCCAAATAGCATTTGACTCTTCAACATTGATTTAGCAAGCAATTTTTTCAGCTTATGAGTGTGGTCCAAAGTGAGGAGTTTAGTGTATACCTGCTAGAGGGAAGAATCGAGCCATCCCTCAAGAAATAACTTGAATACTATATATGGTAAGTGATCTGTGAGGTTGAGTGAGAAGTTGCCTCAGCTAGTCGATCTGCGTCCTCCATGTACTTTGCTCTCACTAGTCCTCTAAAGCGTTCTGTGTAGAACTCTTGTGTGTTCTTGAGGAAGCAACTTGCTCTATTCTTTTACCTGAAGGCATTCTTAACCTCTTTTGACCAAGGTTAAGTTCAGAGACAAAGGAGGGAAAGAGAAGCTAAGGGTTTAGGAGCTACTAGCTGATATAGTGGTTAGGACTTTGCCCCCGAAGGCAAGGGATATGGGTTTCATTCCTGGTTAGGGAAGTAAGATACTAGCTCTAATGGGAGACAACAGGAGACTGGGGGACTGCCAAGGTGATGCCGAATCCTTCTCTAGCACCCCTGGAGACTTAGGGATTGCAAACCTCATGCAGTATCCTTCTTTAGCATCCTCTCAGGAGACTTGGGGACTGCCAACCTAATGCCATATTCTTTTCTAGCATCACAGGATACTTAGGGATTACAAACCTCATGCAATATCCCTTCTCTAGCATCATCTCAGGAGACAGGAGATGCCTAAAGGATGGCAAACCTCATGCACTATCCTCTCCCATCGTCTCTGGAGACTTAGGGACTGCCAACCTGATGTTGTATCCTTCTCTAGCATTGTCTCAGGAGACTTAGGCATCACAAACCTTATACAGTATCCTTCTCCTAGCATCATTTCAGGAGACAGGAGACTGAGACGACTTAAGGATGGCAAACCTCATGCAGTATCCTTCTCTAGCTTCGTCTCAGGAGATGACTTAGGGATGGCAAACCTCTTGCACTATCCTCTCTCATCGTCTCAGGAGACAGCAGACATATGGACTGCCAACCTGATGCCATATCCTTTTCTAGCATCACAGGAGACAGGAGACTTAGGGATTGCAAACCACATGCAGTATCCCTTCTCTAGCATCATCTGAGGAGACAGGAGATGCCTAAGGGATGGCAAACCTGATGGTGCAGTTCTCCTGCATCATCTCAGAAGACTTAGGGATGGCAAGCCTGATACAGTATCCTTCTCTAGCATCATCACAGGAGACTTGGAGGACTGCAAACCTGTTGCAGTGTCCTTCTCTAGCATCCCAGGAAACAGGAGATTTAAGGATTGCACACCTGATCCAGTATCCTTCTCTTGCATCCATCTCTGGAGACAGGAGACTTAGGAATTGCAAACCTCATTCATTATCCTTCTGTAGAAACCCTCTATGGAGACAGGAAGCTTATTGTGTACAAACCTCATTCATTATCCTGCTATAGAAACGCTCTATAGATACAGAAGAGAGGAGACTCACTGATTACAAATCTGATTCATTTTCCTTTTTTAGAATCCCTCTATGGAGACAGGATACAGGAGACACTTTTATTGATTACAAACCTGATTCATTGTGCATCTATAGAATACCTCTGTGGAGATAGGAGACTTATTTATTAGAAACCTGATTCATTATCCTTCTATAGAATCCCTCTTTGTAGACAGGTAACAGGAGCCGTATTGATTACAAACCTGATTTAGTATCCTTCTCTAGAATCTGTGTATATAGACAGGATACACAAGACAGGAGGCACAACAGTAGACAGGCAATTCAGGAAACAGGAGTCACAGGAGACTGTCAACAACAGACAAAGGAGACAGGAGACAACACTTATTTATTACACACCTAATACATTATCCTTGTATAGAATTCCTCTATGGAGACAGGAAAACAGGAAATGACACCCTTTTATTGATTACAAACTTGATACATTATCCTTCTATAGAAACCCTCTATGGAGACAGGGAAAGAAGATGACACAGTTTTATTGATTACAAACCTGATATATTATCCTTCTATAGACTCCCTGTATGGAGACAAGAGATACTTGATTACAAACATGATTCATCATACTTCAATTCAAAATCAATTTTATGATGAAAAAACCCTCCCAGTGCACATGTGACTTTGAATCCCTCTTCTCCTATTTCACTTATACCTCCTTGGATAAGCTTACTTTCTTTATATTTGGTCTCTCTTCTACAATATCCACGACTACCCATCTCATAGAATTTTTTTACATATCCAGAAGAACCTAAGATAATATACATTACACAGTTTATATAATGCTTAACAAATAGTCTTACTACATAATTTTGATTTACAAAACAGTGGAAAAATATGCTTAAATCTGAAATGTTTTGAAAATACTTGATTTTCTTTTCATTTTAGGAACCTGTATAACATATAAATGTCAAAGCATTTAGTCAGAATTCCCTTTTTGTTCCTAGAGGCTCATTGCTAATGCTTATATGGCTTCTTTAACCAGTAGTACATGAACACCTGGTTAGAAACCCATGTGCCTCGTCAAACTGAAATGCATATTTGTGACCAACTATAGGTACAGTTGCAGAAACTTAGAGGATCAGCAAAATAATCTTTCCAAGGAGGACTGAAGTTGAAAAATGCCTAATAGCCATCATTTCTCTCAGGCTGTTGTTTGCAAAGCCTTTTATTAAATGCTGTGAGAGATGTCATCGCTTAACCACATCTGTATGCAAAAAGACATACATAGATCCATGAACCTGTACATGGGGGAAGAAAAGCTAATGTAACACAGTGAATCAATAGTGCTGGCCAACTACATGGTAATGATATTAACTACTTTGAGAGTTCTGAGATAGAACTCTGTTAGCTTTTTGCTAGTGGAGTTCAAAGAGGTGACAAATGCATGGAGAAGGGGGAAATTTAAGTTATACCTTGAAAGATAAATAAGATTTTACTCATCAGCGCTTCCACTTACTCCATCCCACAAGTTTTTTCCTCTTCATTGGTCTTCTGATTAATTGGGTGGTGGCATCAACCTACTCACAGTCCTGGATGCATAATCAAGGCAAAACCATGAAAGAACATCACTGGTCTTTGACCTTCTTCTCTCTGACAAATATTCTCCAACTGATAGAACAGGTGAATTAAGGTATTTCTGCCATGTTTTGTACAACAAGCTATTTTTTTCCTTAGAAATGTCAGATGTTAAGTATTCTGGAATTTTACAAACAAGCAAGGTTAAATGACACCAAACCCATCTTGAAATCCCACCTTCATGAAAATACAGTGTAGTTTCCTACAAATAGTAGTAATGGTCCAGAAACAGCTATTGTCCCCTCACTCCAAAGCTGTTAGGAGGCATAGGAATCTGACAGAAAAAAATCATAGTTCAGTGAGTACCAAGGGTTCTGTTGTCTTTGGAAATGAGCATGTTGACAAGAGCCTTTTGGTTGTTACTAGCAAATGTGCAGTGGCCTCTTGACTATAACGTTTATTATAGTTATTTCCATACCTGATTACACAGCTTCACTGTTCAAGACCACTCTACCTGAAATAGCCCCCTCTGCCCGCAAATATGTTAGAAGGATTTGCTCCTTTAGGTACTTGACTTTCTCCAAAATTCTACAAAGCAAAGACTAGATTCTTTGATATATTCCTGGGAAGACAGCATCACTTTTTGAAACCCTTGAACAAGTGCTTTACTACAATGCTCAGATGTGTTTTACACTTTTAATAGTTAATATAGACAAGATGTAAGCATTTATTTTACATGTTAACATAGGAATGAGAAGAGCAATCCATGATAAGTATTTCTCAATGACGTTTTTGTTCCCCTATCATTCGAAGGGATTGCTGCACTTATTATAGACTGCCTGTTACATTACTTTCTTAAAACTTTTGACACCACCTAATTTAATGGACATTCCCAGATATTCTGAGATGTCCTAACAGGATAGTATCTTGTATCATTCAGAATTAACCCATTTCCTAGATTTTCCTTCCCTTTTATATTTAGCTTTTTAGTAAAACACCATGTTTAGCAGAAGATTATTTTCTTCTGTCTTCCTGTGATAGCAGATATTATCTTTTACTTCATGTAGTTACAGTCACCTTAGTAAGTGGTTTCCTAGCTGTACTGTGCTGAAAGCTTCATTACCTCTAGAGTCTAAACTCTGAACTTCATTTTTTACTGTACATATATGTGAATAGTAAAGACATTCAGAACTTTGGGGGAAGTAGAGGCTTCCAAAAAGCTTTACCCAATCGAAAAATAGGGCTCTTTTCACATTTCAGTGTCTCATGTTCATGTCAAGGCAGAAAGAAACAGACTTGGGGGGAGAATGGAATCTATTTGTTTCTGCAGTTTCCATGCACTAGGTTACTAGCTTTCTTTTATGTAGGAAAAACAGAAGATGCAAAGATTTCTAGAGACGTTTCTAAAGTAGACTTCTGTATAAATCCTGGATCTGCCCATTACGAGTTTTTAAGAACCTTGGGAAAATTATTTAACCTGTTTGTGCCTCAGCTTCATCATATATACCCTGGGGGTGATATCAGTACTTACCTGGGAAGATAATGTTGAGGCAAGAGTGAGAGACTTCTGGCGAACATAGTGCCTGACAGTTAGTAACTATTCATTAAAAGAAGTACCACTGTAATTTTTACCAGCCTTGACAAGACTAAAATCATGGAAACTGCTTGTTTACAAGGTTGTTGCTTAGTTTCCCTTACCATGCAAATGTAGAAAGAAAATATTCTCAATGCTCTGTGATTAATATATGGTAGTATTTGTATGAGAGAACATAGTGTAGTATGATAGCCCCACCACATTATGTGAGGATTTTGTTTTTATGTGTCCATATTGATGTCACCATTTCACCTATTCCTTGGAAAACATAGTATAAAGCCTTCTTAAACATGCCCTTTAAGGGATTAAGGCCATTTTCTTGGTAATAACCTATCAGAACAGTTAACATGAATACCAGTTCTTAAATGTTGGGCTTGATAATGACTTTCCCACAATTGCTATTTTGGGTCCTTTCTTACTAGCCTGAGGAAATGACAAGATTGAGAAGCATGAACAGACAACTCCAGATAAATGTTGACTGTACACTGAAAGAAGTTGACCTCCTTCAATCTAGAGGTATAGACTTGATTATTTGGTAAACCATAAGTAATACTGTGGTGTGTTATGCTGCTTCAATAGCAATCATTTTGGTTTTACAGATATAATGGGTAAAAACTACCTTTTATAAGATCACAGTCCTGGTATAGACATCCCTCACCTCACAGTCAGATCAGATTTGGGTGATCAAAAATAATTTTACTTATACAACTTCATCATTAAGTTCTTACCGTTTAGACTGTTTTATGGTGGCACTCTATATTTATCATCTTTTAGTCATAGACTATTTCATAAACTGTTGGGTTTTATTTCTAAAACACAGTAGATTTATGTGATAGTCATCTAAGATGTCTATGCAAACAGGGATCCCAACTCAGAACATCAGATTACTCAGTTTAAAAGGAAAATCTGTATTCCGTTTTCTTTGTTATGTGTTACATGAAAACATTCAACTATATCTTAGAGATTTCATTTTTGTGGCTTTCTTATTGAAGTCTACTACAGTAAAAGCTCCCCAAGTTCACTTTGATATACTCAGCTCACCAGGTTAGAGATATGCTTCATTTTCCTCTGTAAAATATCCAGCCATGAGGCGGCATTCTGGCAAGTCCACGTACTATTGCTCCCATCAGTTGAATTGTCTGCTTACCAACAGACAGTTGTGCCTGTTCTCAAACCTGCTTAGATTACAAAAGGATGGTAACTGGCATAATGTTTTTAAAATGGATATGGATGTAAGAAATGCTGCTTTTTCTATTAAAACGATAGGCAGATGCTTTATAAAGACTCAAGGGCAGACACTACAAAAACAGACTGTGAATTAGATATAGTGAAAACAACTGAAAAGGGCTATGAAGGAAAATCATAAACATCTAATAGGATTCTAGTCTCAAATTAACTGTTCTTAAAATATCTTTTTTTGCTGCATTCTAAAATGAAAACAGGAAATTATAGATCGCGTTACAGCAAACTAGCCTGCTGTCTGTTTTTGTAAATAGTTTCAGTGGAACATAGCCACACCCATTTCTCTACATATTGCCTGAGCCTGCTTTTGTGTTTGAACACCACAGTTGAGGGCTTACAACTGTATTTCAGGTCTACAAAACTTAAAATGTTTATTGTCTGGCCCTTTACAGTAAAAGTTTGCTCACCCCTACTTTAGGTCATCATTACAGGTAGAGTTTATTTCTGAAAGACAATATAGAAGTCTGGTCAACACACACAAAGAAAAGGTCTTGGTCTAACATTGAAATATTGCTTTGATCCTATTTTTCTATCCTTAAGGTTGCTGTGTAATTAATTGTTAACAATTCTGTGTGCGAGTCAGCCAACCCAACATTACTTACTGTTCTAAATTATGGCAGCTGAGAGAGCTTCTACTCTCTTTTCAAGTACCCCATTACCATTTTAAAGCTAGATTACACAGTAGAGGCAGGAGAATAAAAAGATATGGAACTTTGTGCAATAGACAGAAGCACATTTCCATGTGAAACTTAAGCACTCTGGTTGAGTACCCTTATTTTCAGAAGCCTAGGAACTCTACAGCCTAGTAGCTGTAAGCAGTGAAAGACACTGTATGGGAGATTATACAGACCACTGTTACTGTATTAGAAGGTTGCATCCATTATTTTGTTTCTGTGTTCTTTGAAGATAAACAAGAATCCCTGAAACATTGCATTAGGATATTTTTAGTAAAGGCCTTATAGGATCTAGAAATGAAAGCAGCAGTTGTAACTCAAGAAATTGAAGAAATAATATATACAGCATCTTAAACCATAAAAAGATCTAATAAATAAATTAAGTACCATTATGGCTTTCATGAGCCATCATGGGATTTGTTTTCAGAAAATTATTAAACGCAGCATAACTAAATGGAATAAAAGTACTTCTATAATAGGACCTGCAAGGAAAACTGTTCTTAAGGTTTTATAAACAAAGACCTACCTGTGTTTTTGGTCTCCAGTGGGCCACAAAGAGCTCTTTTTGGTACTGTGTTAGTCGCTCAGTGGTGTCCGACTGTGTGATCTCATGGACTGTAGCCTGCCAGGCTCCTCTGTCCATGGAATGCTCCAGGCAAGAATACTGGAGTGACTTGCCATTTCCTTCTCCAGGGTGTCTTCCCGACCCAAGGGTCGAATCTGGGTCTGTTGCATTGTAGGCAGATTCTAATCTCCCTTCATAAGGGGTCCAAATATATCTACTTTATACTAAGTTCCATTCTTACATTCTCTGGAAAATTTTGTACTGAGTTTCCAACCTTAACTTTTCATCTAGAGATTCTAGACATTTTCTGACATGCAGCATTTGGATTTGATAGTTATCAGTACATGACTTGATAAAAGGCAGCTTTATTTTTACTTTTGGTGAGCAAAACTTTCTTGGGGAAAATAACTGGGTTTAAAATTCAGGAGATTCAATGTATTTAAGCTATCAGTACCACACAACATCCTCTGTGAATAAGCATGGATACAGTTTAAAAGCTTAACTGGAACTGTGCAGAACTACTGGCAGGTTGCAATGACAAGTTCACAGATGTGAACATAGGACCCAAAGCTGGCATTGGATCAAAACCGACCTTAGAGAAATCATGTCAGGAAAAGGAGCTAAAACAGAAACTGTATCAAGGAGTAAACAGTTTAAATGAGAGAGATGAGATTGTTCTATTATTCTGAAATTGACAGCATATCATTTTTTTTTTTTTTATTGATAAGTCTATGGGCAACGTTCGGAGAAGGAAATGGCAACCCACTCCAGTGTTCTTGCCTGGAGAATCCCGGGACAGAGAAGCCTGGTGGGCAGCCATCTATGGGGTCGCGCAGAGTCAGACATGACTGAAGTGACTTAGCAGTAGCAGCAGCATAGGCAACATTGAAGATTCTCCTTTTCTTAAAGATTGGAATACCTAAACTGCTAATATCATAACAACTTCAATAATCTTTGTCAATGTATATGTATAGATGATTATTTACCTGAATTTATAATGAATAAAAATTTAAGGTAAATACAACAGACACAAATGTAAGCAGTGTCATGGTTTTGTTTATTAACATCAAAACAAACAGGGAAATCAGTTCAGTCATCCTTTCATTTCTCTTCTTCATTTACCTAGCTGTGCCACATATTTAATCCTGTGAAAAGAGATAAGCTTTATAGTTAAAAAATGTTCCTTTGCGTGATAGATTGTAGAAGGACACTTGGGTCCTTTCTCACAATGCTTAAATGCTTTCAGTGAGAGAACAGTAGGATAGTATAATGAATTATAAACTCCTGGAAAACCAGCTCCCCTTTTTACGTATTTTTTTTCCTCCTATATTTTCCCTAACAAAAAAATGCATATAACAGGAGAAAGACCCCTAAATGCCTGCTGATTTTATTTTCTTTATAGGAAACTTTGATCCAAAAGCTATGAATAACTTTTATGACAACATAGAACCTGGTCCAGTTGTACCACCCAAGCCACCTAAAAAAGGTGAGTAGCAAAATGTCACAGACGTCACAGAAATGTATTTGAAAACCATTTTGGAGTTCATCTAAAAAGCTAAAGAAATTTCATTAGAGATAGCATTTTAAATGTTATGCTATTGATAAACTTTACTTTCTAAAAAACTACAAAACTAACTCTGAGAGTTATTGTCAAGGGTAACTAAAATGGAATATATAATTTATTTTTTTTAAATAGCTTTCAGTTCAGTTCAGTCGCTCAGTCGTGTCCGACTTTTTGCAACCCCATGAACCACAGCACAACAGGCCTCCCTGTCCATCACCAACTCCTGGAATCCACCCAAACCCACATCCATTGAGTTGGTGATGCCGTCCAACCGTCTCATCCTCTTTCGTCCCCTACTTCTCCTGCCCTCGATCTTTCCCAGCATCAGGGTCTTTTCCAATGAGTCAGCTGTTCACATCAAGTGGCTAGAGTATTGGAGTTTCAGCTTCAGCATCAGTCCTTCCAATGAATATTCAGGACTGATTTCCTTTAGGATGGACTGATTGGATCTCCTTGCCATCCAAGGGACTCTCAAGAGTCTTCTCCAACACCAGAGTTCAAAATCATCAATTCTTCAGTGCTCAGCTTTCTTTATGGTCCAACTCTCACATCCATACATGACCACTGGAAAAACCATAGCTTTGACTAGATGGACCTTTGTCGGCAAAGTAACGTCTCTGCTTTTTAATATGCTGTATAGGTTGGTCACAGCTTTTCTTCCAAGGAGCAAATGTCTTTTAATTTCATGGCTGCAGTCACCATCTGCAGTGATTTTGGAGCCCAGAAAAATAAAGTCAGCCATTGTTTCCCCATCTGTTTGCCATGAAGTGATTGGACTGGATGCCATGATCTTAGTTTTCCGAATGTTGAGCTTTAAGCCAGCTTTTTCACTCTCCTCTTTCACTTTCATCACGAGGCTCTTTAGTTCTTCTTCACTTTCTGCCGTAACGGTGGTGTCATCTGCATATCTCGGAGAAGGCAATGGCAACCCACTCTAGTACTCTTGCCTGGAAAATCCCATGGACGGAGGAGCCTGGTAGGCTGCAGTCCATGGGGTCACAAAGAGTTCGACACGACTGAGCGACTTCACTTTCACTTTTCACTTTCATGCATTGGAGAAGGAAATGGCAACCCACTCCAGTGTTCTTGCCTGGAGAGTCCCAGGGATGGCAGAACCTGGTGGGCTGATGTCTATGGGGTCACACAGATTCTGACACGACTGAAGCGACTTAGCAGCACTATCTGCATATCTGAGGTTATTGATAATTTCTCCCCGCAATCTTGGTTCCAGCTTGTGCTTCCTCCAGCCCTGCGTTTCTCATGATGTACTCTGCATATAAGTTAAATAAGCAAGGTGACAGTATACAGCCTTGATGTACTCCCTTTCCTATTTGGAACCCTTCTGTTGTTCCATGTCCATTTCTAACTGTTGCTTCATGAAACCTGCATACAGGTTTCTCAAGAGGCAGGTCAGGTGGTCTGGTATGCCCATCTCTTTCAGAACTTTCCACAGTTTATTGTGATCCACACAGTCAAAGGCTTTGGCATAGTCAATAAAGCAGAAATAGATGTTTTTCTGAAACTCTCTTGCTTGTTCTATGATCCAGAGGATGTTGGCAATTTGATCTCTGGTTCCTCTGCCTTTTCTAAAACCAGCTTGAACATCAGGAAGTTCACAGTTCACATATTGCTGAAGCCTGGCTTGGAGAATTTTAAGCATCACTTTACTAGCGTGTGAGATGAGTGCAACTGTCTGGTAGTTTGAGCATTCTTTGGCATTGCCTTTCTTTGGGATTGGAATGGAAACTGACCTTTTCCAGTCCTGTGGCCACTGCTGAGTTTTCCAAATTTGCTGGCATACTGAGTGCAGCACTTTCACAGCATCATCTTTCAGGATTTGAAATAGGTCATTTGAAATAGGAATTCCATCACCTCCACTAGCTTTGTTCATAGTGATGTTTCCTAAGGCCCACTTGACTTCACATTCCAGGATGTCCTGCTCTAGGTGAGTGATTACACCATCGTGATTATCTGGGTCGTGAAGATCTTTTTTGTACAGTTCTTCTGTGTATTCTTGCCACCTCTTCTTAATATCTTCTGTTTTTGTTAGGTCCCTACCATTTCTGTCCTTTATCGAGCCCATCTTTACATGAAATGTTCCCTTGGTCTCTCTAATTTTCTTGAAGAGATCTCTAGTCTTTCCCATTCTGTTGTTTTCCTCTATTTCTTTGCATTGATCGCTGAGAAAGGCTTTCTTATCTCTCCTTGCTATTCTTTGGAACCCTGCATTCAAATGGGTATATCTTTCCTTTTCTCGTTTGCTTTTTGCTTCTTTTCTTTTCACAGCTATTTGTAAAGCCTCCTCAGATAGCCATTTTGCTTTTTTGCATTTCTTTTCCATGGGGATGGTCTTGATCCCTGTCTCCTGTACAATGTCACGAACCTCTGTCCATAGTTTATTAGGCACTCTATCAGAATTAGTCCCTTAAATCTGTTTCTCACTTTCACTATAGTATAGTCATAAGTGATTTGATTTAGGTCATACCTGGATGGTCTAGTGGTTTTCTCTACTTTCTTCAATTTCTAGGATTGAGAGGCCACAAAAGAATCCTTGTGTATTTAACAGGTGGGCATAGCAATTAGATTGACACTAGGTGTCTCTTCATCAAAGGCAAAATAAATGCTACACAACCAAGATTTGGAGGAGTCACTTTTGCATACTCTTAAATCATTTCTGTGTGATATACTGAACTTCCAATTAATCATTTTCTTCTCCATTCTAGTAATTCTCAAGAATGTCGTGAACTATGCATTTCATATCTTAATGTTTTTTTGCTTAATCTCTTTTTGCTTTAAGCAACTCAAGATAGACTGATCATGAAGACATAATATTGATACTGGAAAATGCATTACCTAAGGATGTAACATTTTATAATCTCAAAACTTAAAGCAGAATTGAAAATTCTACACAAATGATGTTACTTGCGCTACAGTACTTAAATTTTGGTTGAACAGCTTTGTGTGCAACAAAGTGTTTTAAGTATTTCATTTATAGGTTGCAATGGAGTACATGTTATTTCCATTGTTTAATAGTACTATGGATATTTCAACTGACCTGAATTTAAAATAGCCTCCTGCTGTCTAAAAACAGTGTGAAAAGAATCTTAATGGATGACTACCACGTACCAGATTTGTGTCTATAGTGGTAATCCAATGAATTGATTCAAGGGCTGTCATGGAAGAATCACCCTATTTAAGGGATATATCCAGTGTGAACCACCTTATTAGCATAAATTCTATGGTTTGAAGGGCCCACCATATTTAATAAAAATACTTCTATCTCTTGGGAAATTTCAAGATTTTAGAGCTAATCTTCCAGGAGCTAGGGACAAAGCTAGACCTCTCTTTGAGCAAGGCCTGATTCTTTACAGTAGTACATAGAAGGAAATTTATAGCTTTAAATGCTCATGTAAGACAAGGAGATCTAATATCAGTGACATACAATTCTACCTAAGAATCAAGAAAAGAACCAAAGTGGAAGAAAGAAAATATAAGAACCATTGATGACATAAAAATAACAGAGAAAGTTATCAAAACCAAACATTTGATCTTTGAAGAATAAAAAAACAGGAAAAAACCAGATTACCAAAATCAGAAATGAAAAGATAGGATGAAATAACTGTTAATAGTTGTGTATGTAATTAAAGAAATTGAATCCATTATCAAAAGTTTCCCCACAATGAAAACTTCAGAACTGGATGGTTACACTAATGATCCCCATAGAAATCAAGTATTTAATGAAGAGATAATACCAATCATACAAACTCTGAGGAAACAGAAGGAAGGAAAGCATCTAATTTTCTTATGAAACCAGTAGGACTCTGATTCCAAAACCTGATGCACATTACCTAACTCCCAAAAAGAAAACAAACTTACAGATCAAATCCTCATGAACATAAAAGCCAAAAAAATGAATAAAATATTAACAATATAAAAAAAGATAATACATCATGACCAACTTGGGTTTAAGCTCAAGAATGCAGTGTTCAGAAAATAAAGGAAAAAAGCATACAATCATTTCATTATACAGGAGAAAACATCTGATAGAATTCAGTAGCCATTCCAGATGACATAATTATTTGTGAAGAAAATCTAGAGCTACCCAGAAATGACAATTAGAATCAATAAGTGACACTTATTAATAAATTAACCAGAGATATGTACATTGACTATGATAAAACACTACCAAAAGAAATCAAACAATACCTAAATAGTCATAAACCATGTCTTTTTTAAAAATCAATATTGTTCAGATACCTATTCTTTTCATACTGATGAAATACCAATTTTAACTGTAACTTTTCTTTTTTTGGTATGCATTAATCTGATTCTGAAATTCATATGGAAATACACAAGACTTAGAATATCCAAGTGGAATATAGATGTTTATCCGAATAAGTTTGATAATTTGAGAGAAGGAAAGACACAGAAACCTTTTTAGACTAGACTTTGCAGTTAAGCAACATATGTGTGTGTGTAAGCTCTTCAGCTGATTGAGAAAGTATCCCCCCCACCTTGACTTAACAGTGGAGAGGGCACTGACCTTGCTGTCATACAACTTTAGCACTGGTTCTGATTGTCTTGGCCACCTGACCTTGTTTATATCCAGTTTGTACACCAATAGAGGTCATCAGTCCAAATATTTAGCTTCTTTACGGGGTTGTTGTAAGACTCAGTGAGAAGGAGGTATGTGATGCTATAAAAGGGGTTACAAATCTAAGAAATAGAACTTATTCTTTAGCACCTAAAGGAGATGTTTACTCTGCTTCACAACACTTACATTGTGAAACACTGGTCTCCAAAGGTTGGTTGAACTAGAGGACTGCTTATAGGCTCAGAGCGGATTACAAAATTTTAAATGTTTGTTTCTTAAGGTTAAATACTATGAAGTCTGCCTTTTTTGACTTTTGTGTATGTGTTAGTCACTCAGTCGTGTCCACCTGTTTGTGATCCCATGAACTGTAGCCCACCAGGCTCCTCTGACCACAGGATTTCCCAGGCAAGAATACTGGAGTGGGTTGCCATTTCCTTCTCCAGGACATCTTTCCAACCCAGGGATCAAATCCAGGTCTCCCACATTGCAGCCAGACTACTGTTTTCACTTAATACAAAACACTGCTTACTGATTACCTAAAAATTAATAGAAACAGTATTCTAGCCAGAAATGGATATGGCTGCAGTCCATGTTGTGAGGGCTGCTGGACTTCTGCACACATAGGTAACTGGAATTTATGAACAACTGGGGAGTATGTGTTACCAGTACATAATATTACTTTCAGTTGGTTTTGATTTTTCAAGTACTATTTTGGTTCTTTATTTATGAAATGCTGTAGTCTACTGTTACCTTTAATGTGGATAGTGGACTTTAAACCCATAATTTTCTAGTAACTATTGGTTAATCAGGGAATTGGTAAAGTATAATGTCCCAAATTTTGTGTTCATACCGACATTTAATTATTAGCACTAAGTTTGCACCCTAACTCACTCGAACCTGGGAATTTGGTGAAATCAGGCATGCATTCCAAGTAATGAGAGAGGATGAAAAAACTTTTAAGAGCCATTCTGGATAGGTTGTAAAGGCAGTATTAAATACGGCCCTTGCCTTCCTGGGAGAACTAGTGGTAACATCAAGTAACAAAGAATAAATACTGCATGTGTCCTGTGAAAGATTCTTGAGAGCCTGTCCACTCTCTTCTAATGAACGGCTTGATCCCTTCTTCCTGGCTTTGCTTCTTCTCATGCAGACTCATCAGACCCCTGCACAATTGAGAGGAAAGCCCGAAGAATTAGCGTGACCTCCAGAGTACAGGAGGACGTCCATGACACCCAGGCAGCAGCTGCAGATGGTTTGTACTTGTATGTCTAGACTTTGTGCAGTGTCCAAACACGTGTTAACCCATGTAGAGTTATCATAAGTAAAGGTCAACCTTTTTTTCCTTTAAGACATTACTCTTTACTGAGTTTCTAAAGCTGTGCAGTCCAATAGCAACAGAATTAGAGCCACATACATGATTTAAAATTTTCTCTTAGCCAAAGTTTTATAAGAGTGAACTGGGTTTTTTGTACCTTATTTCATACTTTTCAAAATTTGGTATATATTTTCTATTTACAGCACATCTCAATTCAGAGTGACTGCATATCAAGTGGCTAGTGGCCCACCATATATGGACAGATTCTTATAAAATAATAGTGTCTAGTCTTCCCAGGTGGCTCAGACAATAGAGTCTGCCTGCAATGCAGGAGACACAGGTTTGATCCCTGGGTCTGCAAGATCCCCTGGAGAAGGAAATGGCAATCCACTCCAGTATGCTGGCCTGGAGAACTCCATAGACGGAGAAGCCTGGCAGGTCCCAATCCATGGGGTTGCAAAGAGTTGGATATGACTGAGTGACTAACACACTCAACACAGAAAATAAGGCCACACTTGATACTTCTTAAATTCCCCTAAATGCAGAAATAGTATACAACTAGGTAAAAAGGTCTCCACCATAGGAACAAACCAAGCATGAAACTACATTGTACTTCATATAATTACAGAACAAATCCTTTCTTTGCCTACTTGGCATAGTTCTAGTTATTTGAAAAATAACTTTTCTATGAGGTTATCTGTAAAACTATAGAAAATGTTGAGAATTTTTTACAGTTTGAGTTGTATCCTTTTGATCAGTTTCTCCTATGTTCCCATTATTATATAATATAAACAATATGGATTAACCTGTAAGTTGCTAACTTTTGACATTTGTAAGACAGTCATTTTTATGAAAAATTGGCCAATTAAGTTTAATCCATTTAAAAATAGTCTTAAAGGAAACGTTCAGTTCTTATTTGTATATAAATATGCATATTCTTTAGATGTTTTGTTTTCCATGAGGCATGAGACATCTTTGCTTTTTAATATTCCATAAAACATTTCACACCTTAAATCAAATGAAAGCAAACATCTTTGGGATTTTACATGCTTTTATTTAAGCAGTTTCCCGACAATGACTGTTAGTTGCTCAGCAGTGTCCGACTCTTTGTGACCCCGTGGACTGACTGTAGCCCTCCAGGCAAGAGTACTGGACCGGGAACCTATTCCCTTCCCCAGGGTGTCTTTCCGACCCAGGGATCAAACCTGGGTCTCCTGCATTGCAAATGGATTCTTTACCATCTGAGCCACCAGGGAATGTGGTGCTAGTGGTAAAGAACCCACCTGCAATGCAGGAGACCCAAGAGACACTGGTTTGATCCCTGGGTCAGGAAGATTGCTTGAAAGAGATTTAAGGCATGGCACTCCAGGAACCCACTCCAGGATTCTTGCCTGGAGAATTCCATGGACAGAGGAGCCTAGCGAGTTACAGTCCCTAGGGTCACAGAGAGTCGGACACAACTTAAGTGACTTAGCACACAAGCACGCACCCTATGATGAAATGAGCAGTGTCTTTTTTTTAGGACCAACAATAATTCTTAGATGCCTTTTACATATTTTTTGATTAGTTACTTCTGCATGACTTGCTGTTCCAAATTACATTGTTACAGTATTGAAGAGTAACAGAACATGCCATCCCAAAATATGCCTCTTTGGCATTAGGATTATTCTGAGCAACTGCAGATACTAGAAAGCTCAGAAAACAGAATATTAGTTATACCCTTTTGTAAGGGACATTTACATTTATAAAGGCAGTCTCCTTCTGTGTCTCTCTTGTGACTCTAAATGACAAGAGCATCAATGGAGAAGGCACTGACTTAAATCTGCATAACAAACCTTGTGCTTATTTACTCTGCTTTTCCTGGTAAACTCCATACACACTCCAATCTCTTCTGTCTTAGCTGAAGATGCTAAAATTTCAGCCATCTCAGCAAGTTACTCAGTTTTCCTGGGTATCACTCATGTATACAGGAGTATACATGTTAATAAACTTTAATCTTTTATTGCAGGGGTGTCTCAGCCAAGAACTGAGAAAGGTAGAGGAAAAAGAATTTTTCTCCCCTACAGTCAAAACAGTGAAGAGAGCCCCAGGTACCCTAGATTAGTTAGTTTAAAAGATTTTCCAGTTATTTCTGTAGGTTAGAAAAAAGGAGTTTGAAAAACCTTTATATATTAAACATTTGCATTGCCACAATCTAAAACTGAAAGCTGTGTTTGGAGTTAGCACAGAAAGATGGAATATAACAGTTTATGGGTTTAACATCTGAACTTTTCTGACTATGATAAATTCTTCACAAAATAACAAGTTCCCTGCCCTAGAAAAGCATAAAGACTACTATTCAAGAGAGGACCTTTAATGGAAATGGCATACAGCACATTTTTCCTCAAACAGAAGCTTCAACAGAAGTGTCTTTTATTCCTCCATATAAGACAACAGATACAACTATTATACTTACATCTTTAGGAGTCATGAGCCTGTTGATGCAAAAAAAAAAAAAATAGTTGATCTGCAGAATAAATGAAAAATTTTATTTGAGCTAACCTGAGAATTATAATCTGGGAGAGAGTCTTTGAGAAAGTACTGAGGACCGTTCCATCCATTTGAGGTCAAAGCACAGTTATAAGGAGGAACACCATTGGGTTCATAAGCAAACATGTGAACAGTTATTAAATTAATTGGCATACTGGCCTGGCCCAGCATCTTGGATCAACTGTCTACTTCCTGCGTGTCTTCTCCTCATCCTGGTGATCTGGTAGCACTGGTCTTCATCCATTTGGGATGTCAGAAGTAGGAGTTGCAGAGCCTGATACAGCCCCTTCCAGTGTGGCTATAAAGAATCCTTTATCTAATGTATTTTCCAGTATGCATACTCTCCTTGTTGCAGGTCATGGGGCATTTGATCTTCATCCAAAGATAGATTACTGAAACAACCTTTACAGTAATTAGTCTTGGGCAATAAATACAAAAACCTCAAAGACAACATGAGAACATAATGTCCTTAGTAGAATTTTTCCCTCTAAAATTACCCTCATTTGTATAGAATATCGCCAAATTAAGATTTGCAAAATAAGTCTGGCTTCAGTAAACTTGCTTGAAAGTCATAATTAGCTTGAAGGGAAGGGTTTCTTTATATATGGAAAATACAAGTTCAAACCCAAAATATTTCAGAGGGAAAAATATTATATTCATCAATTCACTGAGTCCTATGTGACTAATCTTTGATCTTGTTATTCTGTTAATCAGATTTAAGAAGCCATCAAGCTTGTCATTCTTCTAATTTCTTACCCAGTTCAGTGGTATGATCTGAAAGTTATTAGAAACCTATCTTATACCAATCAGAAAGTCCTCTCTATATATCTTCTTGAAGATGAAGCTTTTTTTTGCAGAAATCATCAGAATAAAGCAGTAAAGGTCTCTACAGGACTTAAAAAGGCATCTTTAAAAGATCTGACTACAATGCAAATGAACAAAAATTTTCCTATTTCTGTGGCATTACCATGATTTATGATAATTATGACTGATAACATTTTGTTAGTGTGTACCATGTACCAGGTTTTTAGGAACTCAATATAATTTCTACATCTGCCCATATAATATAACCTAAGAAGATTTGTCACCATTTGACCACGCTCCCCATGTAATTTAACATATCAGATAAGCCTAATTAATTTATTATCTCTTCTTTGATAAGTAGAGGAAACATTTCTCTTGAGGTGTTCCAGGAGCCCTTTGGAAAAACCTCAGAGTTATCTAAGAAGTCAAAAGAATTTCACTTAGAATGTGATCTTAAGGAATTTTGTCAAAAATATTAAGGTCTCAAAGCACTTAGTCACAAACAGGATCACGAGTAGTTCGTGATCATGCTTCACAATTATTGTGAAGCAATACTTATTTTCCCTTAGTCAAAATGACAATAAAAGGTTTCAAAACCAAATACAGAAAGGTATAACAGATTGCTTAAAATGTAAAGGAACTTTACAATATGTTATCAGAAGCAGATTAATATTAGAAGAAAATTTTGAAAACCAAATTCAGGTTTTGTACCATTTTTCCCTTTAATATTAAAATTCATATACTCAAATTTACTTAGTCCTGACCACCCATAGAATTCCATTCTTAAGATTCTTTTCTCATAAACTTTCTTCAACTTTCTATATTCATATTAATTTGTTCCTTATTTTCTTTCCCATTTAGAAATAACCAGCTTTATGACAAAATTACTTCCCATTCCATTAACAAAACACATTTTCATTTCTTATACCTTTTTCTTCCTTGCATACAAAGATGTTTTCCTTATTAGAAACCTTCAGTTCAGTTCATTCGCTCAGTCGTGTCCGACTCTTTGCGACCCCATGAATCGCAGCACACCAGCCCTCCCTGTCCATCACCAACTCCCGGAGTTCACTCAGACTCACGTCCATCGAGTCAGTGATGCCATCCAGCCATCTCATCCTCTTCGTCCCCTTCTCCTCCTGCCCCCAATCCCTCCCAGCATCAGAGTCTTTTCCAATGAGTCAACTCTTTGCATGAGGTGGCCAAAGTACTGGAGTTTCAGCTTTAGCATCATTCCTTCCAAAGAAATCCCAGGGCTGATCTCCTTGCAGTTCAAGGGACTCTCAAGAGTCTTCTCTAACACCACAGTTCAAAAGCATGAATTCTTCGGCGCTCAGCTTTCTTCACAGTCCAACTCTCACGTCCATACATGACCACTGGAAAAGCCATAGCCTTGACTAGACGAACCTTTGTTGGCAAAGTAATGTCTCTGCTTTTGAATATGCTATCTAGGTTGGTCATAACTTTCCTTCCAAGCAGTAAGCGTCTTTTAATTTCATGGCTGCAGTCACCATCTGCAGTGATTTTGGAGCCCCCAAAAATAAAGTCTGACACTGTTTCCACTGTTTCTAGCAAAAACTTAAGAAACAAGTAATTATGAACTGGTTTGCCAATCAGGAAATGCTGGCATGACAAACTGGACATATACGATAACCCAGTTTCTTTTTTTTGTTATTGTTTATTAACACAAGCCTCTTAAGATAAATAGAAGAGATTTGGGGCATGTTAAAGGATTGTGGGCTTTGGACTGTTCTGGAGCCACACCTCTGGTTCTGTAAAAACTTGTTTTGTAAAACAAGCACAGCTCTTTTTAATTTCTCAAAGGAGTGCATGGCCAGCTTAATGACATCAAAGGACTGATACGCCCATCCACCTTTGGTAGAATGTTTCTCATTTCCTCATTTAACTTAGTGTGTGCGTGCATGCCCATTCATTCAATCATGTCTGACTCTTCTGCAGCTCCATGGACTGTAGCCCACCCAGCTACTCTGTCCATGGGATTTCTCAGACAAGAATACTGGAGCTGGTTGCCATTTCCTTCTCCAGGAGATCTTCCCGACCCAGGGATCAAACCCATATCTCTTGTGTCTCCTGCATTGGCAGACAGATTCTTTGCTACTCAGCCACCGGAGAAAGCCCCATTTAGTTTGGGGAGAAGCCAAAAAAAAAATCCAGTCAGGCTCTGAATATCAGATACATATCAGTTTAGTCAGAAGTGGCCTCCCATCTTGATTATCTGTTTACAAAAACTTTTGAGGGTCCACCCTGGGTTTAAGAAATTCTTTACCTAGAGCACTCAGTTCAGTCTTTGATATGAAGATGCTTACATACAGTCTTAGGTGGTCTCATTTCTAATAACCATTTAATACTCTCTTCAGAGTGGAAGGGTAACTCAGAGAATTACTAGAATACAAAGACTCAAAGGACAGAGGAGAGCATAATTATGTCAGCTTATAAAGTTTTTGTTTAGGTACCTTTCATTGATGTTATGTGGGGAGTTTTGAAGCCTTTGGGGGCTTCTGCATACCAATTAAATACCTATTAATACAGTATTTCAGGATGAGAGCTCTCTAAAATGTTAACAATTTAGAAGACTTACCAACTTAAAGGATCCAAGGAGCTAGCCCTATATTTTCTCCTGCTAACCTCAGTTTGGAAAAGAGAACGACTCTCATCACTTTTATTTCCAGTAAAGGGATCCAGGAGAGAGTGACATGACAAGCCTATTCTGCTAGGCTTTCTCTCAGTGCAGTTTTGGAGTGCCCAAGAATCCCACCTTGGCCGTTCCAGGGTGGGATTTCCTTTAATTCCTAATTATTTAAGTACTTGTAAGCATACAGAAACCCAGCTGGTATCCCAATAGGTTGCTGTCCACCTGGAAGCTGTTGGGCCTGAGGCACAGTTTCCCAGTATTGATTTAGTGGTCGAATTTCAATATGCATATAATCTGAACTTTCTGAGGACACTGTGGTGGATCAGATAGATGCTGCTTCTCACTGTAGTTCCCCAAAGAGTTGCCCTTGGCTCAGTTTCTTCCTCTTGACAGTCTACTATGCCTGTGGGTCATCAGAGCACTGGATGATTTATCCTTACTATGTGCATCCTTAGAAGAGCAGTATTTAATTTACGGTTATAGTGGAGTTCTGCTGCTGCACCACCACTGCCAGTCACAAGGATTGATCTTCAGACACTAACGCTAGGTTGTCAGTCACCCGAGAACACCACGTGGCTGAAAGGAGCAAATGTCCTGTGTTCTTAGGAGCTAAATAATGCAGTCTCTGTTTTACTCCCAGAAGTTTTTTTCCAGCCATATAGCAACTTTTTTCTTTTTAATTTAGGCCAGTTTACCAAAAACACAACCACCTGTGTTTCCCTATGTCTCCTGCCCAAGATCCCCTCCATCCTTGTGTAGGAAATGCATGTGGGACTCTTAAAAGAGTCCAGGTCTTAAAAACAGCTCAAATAAAATTTTTAGGATTATCAAGGCAATAAGATCCAGATATCAGAAGAACTCACTGAAACACCTAAGAAGTACCAAGAAGCTGGTGGGGCTTAATGGGTCCATGCTGGTATCGGGTGCTGATTTGGGGTAGACTCCAGCTGTCCTCATGGGTGTATCTGATATCCTGCCAGCTTCACTATGCATATATCAATGAAAAAATCAGTAGTTGATCTCAGAAAGAAATGGAAAATTTTATTTGAACCCACCTGAGGATTATAACCTGGGAGACAGAAAGCTGTGAGGACTTAGAAATCCAAGTACAGTTCTGCAAGTTTTAGACAAAGGATTATAATGTGTCAGATAATGTGTCAACAGTTTATACAATCCAGAACTGCATGTACAAAGTGAGGAGTGGGTCATCCTGACCCTTTACAAGATTAAGAAGGAATGGTATCTCCTAAGGAGATTGGGTTGATACAAATGGACAGTACATGCTAAAGGGGAAGGAGGAAGCCCAAACAGGCAGAAAATAATTTTCTATTTAGGGGGCATGCCATAAAATACAACTATTACTTCATCAAGCTGTAAGATACAAGGTGGATGCTAATGGGCAGTTAAAAGCAACAGTTGAAGCCAGAGTCAACAAACCCATCTCCTTTTTATAGTCACGAATAGGCTGGAAAAGCCAGTGTTTTTCTGTTCTACTGGAAGGTTGAGAACACCTTCCTGATTGAGCCTCAGCCTTACTATACCTGCAAAAAGGTTCAGGGTCTAAAACTCAGTTCTCGTTACCTCTTGGGGAATAGTCACACAGTGATTTGTCATTAAAGACCAACTGATAAAGCACATTTCCAATGGACAGTGTGCTTAACCCCAGATGGTAACTGATTAAAGCTTCCCCAGATCTCAGTTTCTTTTGTCACCTGCTTAGGAAGGCTGCTTACCTTAGATCTTAATTCCATTTGCAGTTTTTAGTGAGGATTTCTAGGTGTATGGGTAGATTTCCCCAGCCTGCTGACCTTGTTCAGATTCCAGGGTGGTTTTCCAGCTGGAACTTGGGAGCCTGCCAGTCCCTAAACCCACTTTCAGTAGGTACTGTTCATGGAAGGCAACTCTAAAAGCAAAGAACCTTTTTGAGTACAAGGCCAGAGAGAATGAGGACCTAGGAGGAATATAAATTTTAAGTTTTTTGTAAATCCTGAGGACCACCATAAGGCTGCCAGCATTTTATATTGCCAAGTATAGACATGTTTAATAACTCACATCTGAAAGATCTTTCAGTTTATTGACAAAAGGCAGGGAAGAACTGAGGATAAAAGTCATATTGAATGAATTTAGCTTCATGAAAAACGACAGTCTTTTATATTTCTGTTTTAACCTTTCTGGGAGAAACTTTTATGAACTGTCACACCATTGACAAACCATTATTAAAAACATGAATATTTTGGAGCTGAAAGTCTCAAGGAAGAAGGCACAGATTTTATGAGATGTTTGATATAGTATGGCTAGTACTGTGGGTGGTGGGAGTCACTGGCAGGCTGAGGTGGTGAGGGAGAACTTAGAAGGTAGAATTTAACATGCTGTGTAACATTTTTCCATTTGACTGGAATAGAGCGTAACTGTCCACTAGAGACAATAAACTTGGAAGGTAGTCTGTGCTGGACTTCTAGCTACTTAGAGGAATAAAATAAATTGTTGAGAACAAATTAGATTGTGTATCCTAAACTTACTGTTTGGTTCTGCATTTCTAGCAGCTGTGCCAACAACTTGGCTTTCTCGTTTCACAAAACCTTTTCCCTTGCTTTTGGTGGGGGGTAATTTTCAATTTCCATTTGGATTATACTTCGAAAAAAAATTCAGTCTATTTTCTGTTTTCTCTCTCTCATCCCTGACTTCTCTTAGAGCACCCAGGTAGCTCCAAACAGAGTCCTCGGACACAACCGCGAGATGAAGACTATGAAGGGGCTCCGTGGAATTGTGATAGCTGCACCTTTCTGAACCACCCCGCACTAAATCGCTGTGAGCAGTGTGAGATGCCACGGTACACTTGAATTCCCAAGAGTCTGCACTAGGTTGAGAGTGTAACTTTGAGCACCCGTTAGAAGAAAAGGAAACCTGGGGAATCTGTTCATCTACCCGGCCTTTTCATTTCAGACGACATGGGGTAGGGGGTGGGGAGAAGGACACTGTAGCCACTTGTGCTCAATAAAGGAAAAATGGGGAAGGTTTATCCCCCCACGTCTTAACTCAGTGCAGTTAGAGATAGAAAGGGATACTTGAAATGGGGAAAGGATTCACTCCTGAAAGAATGTACACAGAGAAGTCAAGAGCTCTTCTGTGAAACCCCAATCATTCAAGTTACTGCTGAGTGACCCTTATTTTATAAACTAGAACTTTGAATCTTGGTGTAACATGTTACAGTTTATGCAGCCAAACTGTGAATTGCCAGAGCAGACTTACCTGGTCACAGATCTCTGGAAAACCCAGGCTCCCCAGGCTTCTTCCTGTTGCTTCCTACTGAGGAAAAGGACGGGAAAAGCACTCAGAGGATGTTTTTGGTGGGGGGCAAAACAATAAGGGTATTTGTAATTGCTGCTTTTTTCAGGGGTAATTTCAAACACAGAAACAAGATGTTTTAAAATGTGACTTGTAGCAGTCAGGAATTCGGCATATCGTGCCCTTTGTTCGAAAGTACAATCAGAGGTGATAATATTCCTTTTGCTTGTACAATGATTCGTCAAGCTATATCAACACTGGTAACTAAGACCTAATTATGCCGCAGAATAGATAGATTTTTTAAGTTACTGCATGCTTTTATTAGGCCACTGGTTTTTAAAATAACCAACAAGTCCTTATAAATTCTGATTTTATGAATGACCTTCTCGTAAAACTGCGCTTTGCCAATAGCATAGTGAATGTATGCCGAATGTAAATCCATTCCAAAATCCACTTGGAATCTTGAGCTCAGCTGTGGTTCTATAAGAAACGTTTGCAGTCCATAGAGCCGTCCCGCCTTCCAATTTTGTGATGAGTTCATGATGTTTACAGCACAGAGAATACTTGTGCCATAATCCTAATCTAGCTGAAAAAAATTACTATTACTTGTTCAATAAAGATGTATTTGCACATATGTTAACAAATCAGTGTGAGGAAAATTATAGCTAGCCAATATCATAAAGTTGCACACTGCGCTATTTGGGGAGGAAGAAAAGGCTAGTCAAGAAATAAGATTAGGAGAAAGGTGAATACAAAGGACTTTGAAATTTAGAACTTAATTTTTACCATACTGTATTCAGAGATGATACTAAGTTTGTTCAGATAGTTCAGATGATACTAAAGCACTCTTTATTTATGAAATTAGAAACTTAGGGTATAAATAACTGAAGAGATACAAAATCATTTGATTCACTAAAGTGCACCACCAGAAAATTATTAATAGGACACTGAATTAGGGCGGTTGACGTTTCTTCCAAGCTCAGAATTGGATTTTGGAATCTCCCCTTATTTGGGTACATGTAAACAGCAATAAAATTGGTAAGTTTCCTAATCCTAAAGGATTTTACCTCAGGTTATCACCTGAGGAGTATCTGCTCTCCCATACCAGCTGTCCCCCTTCTCTTTCACTCACACACAGGCACGCACGCTCGCTTCAAGCTGTCATTATATGCTAATTTAGCAGTAATCTCTGGCAGATCTGGAAAAACAAGCTGCACTTAATAGCATAATGAAACCAAAGGCATAACAACTTATCATAGCTTTCCATCAAAATCACAATTTCACACTGTACCTGCAGCTCTGAAAACATTTTTTTCATACGTGGAAAATGTCCTGAAAGTATCTACTTGTCTCACAGAGTCAGCGTGGCTATGTAATTACACTGATAAAACATCTCTCATATAACAACTGTGGCAAAACTGTGAAAATAAAGGTGAGAAAGCAGACGGGCTTAAAAGCGTTGACCTGCAAATAGCACTCATTCTCTAAAAGCTTTTGTAGCACTGGTGTCTGTCAGTCTCCAGTAAGTCTATCAGTCCTACTGTTCTGTAATAATGCCAATGCCTTTGCCTTTGTATGGTTTCATCTCTCTGTAGAGATGGTAAACCCCACTTGGTATTAAGTAACAATATAGGGTAAAAATACATATATTGCTTGATGTTCTAGCTAAAGGTTTACCCAGTATTCTTAGTGATATGCTGAAGTGGCAGCAGTTAACTTGGCAGTTGTCAGTTGAGGGTGAAGGTAGCATGTATGAAAACAGTTTGATGCTTTATTAAAACCATGTAGATGACTTTAAAACTATTGCATGAACATACATCCAGGTTATTGAACTGTTATCACACAGTAGATGCATGGTTCCAGTCCCTTGGTGATCTATCTAGTAAATTATTGTTTTTACCTGCCAGGAAAAATGAGATACCAGTCTTATTTGATAGGTGTAGAGGGTGGGGTTTGAGACATCAGAGATTGATGTTTAAGGGAGTTTTGTATACGTTCATTTCTGGTTCTGCACATGTTTCATACACCAACATAGGCTGTAGTCAGTTTTTAAAATCAGCAAAATTACTTGACACCGATACATTTGATATATTTAACTATGTCCCATGTATAGACTACTTCTGGCTTGTGACCAGTTTGAACAAGAATTCTGTCACCTTTAAAGATGCCTTTTAGGAAGGATCTGGCTGCTGAGGTGCCTATGCTTTTTGGATCAGTTGGTGCACTTCTTGTTCCTAGTAAAAAGGTGTTTTCTTAAATTACAACCAGTTTGATGTATCTGGTAACATAGACCTGACTATACATTTTATATTATTTCACTGTTCTGTAAACTGAGTTTTTTGAAAGCACATTTGTCATTTTGTCCAAGTACATTGCCCCTTACATTTTGAGGTAGGTCTTAAAAGTTTAAAGTGGCAAAAGAGGAGCCAGAAACTTTCTAAGACTTGTAAAATGTTTCAAATAATGACCTTGTTTGAGAGAGTTAGAGGCGTGGTGTTTTAAACAAAAGAAATTCATTGTAATAAAGGTAGTTTTAGAGCAGATTAATGATGGTGGGGAAAGTGTTGCTAATTTGTTTATTTCCCTGAAAAAATGGGAGTGTGATGAGCAGTTTAATAATTTTTAAGGAGCTGGTCTCAACTTTAGTACTTATAATTATTATAAGAAATCAATGTTTCCTTAAATTTTGACATTGCTTTGTCCCGGTTATCTAAGGTTCATATTCCAACTTTCTGTGGCAACTGAACTTTATATAGTATTTTAAAAGGTAACTAATGCTTTTGACAGTATAAACAAAAAGCAAGAATATAAGGCCTAGAAAAATTGTCCTTCGAAAATATCAGTGATGTACCCTGGAATGTGAAGATGTCCCCTTATAGTTTAAATTGATTTATTTGAATATTGTAATCACTCTTCAGACTTTGAATGAGTCGTTACAGTGTGTATCTGTATATCTGTAGAGAAAAATGACAACTGAAATGTAACTTTAAAATCAATAAATTTGGCACTGTCTGTTGCACCACTACTGTATCTTTTTGAAAGAATTAACAGTATTTTCTTATTGTAAAAGGTAATTCTGATGATTCCACATTCACCAGACATGTATTTTTTTTTTCCTGTACTATTTGCATCCCCAAATATTTAATACAAGTAGGTTTTGCACGGCTTGAGCATTCAGAGATTCACAGAATGACGACTCAATTTTAATTTCTAAAGCCATGAAATGTTGCTTTGAGACTGAACAATTCTGAATTCTTATTTATAATGACACCCAATATCCATGTTTCCCTACTGTAAAAGAACTGATCAGTTTCTTGCCTACAACAGCAAGAACTTATTAAATCTTGTAAATACCGTGTCTCTTTTAGATTTCTGTGTATGCTGTGAATCAGATTATTTTGAGGTGAAATTGTATTAAGACAAAGGCATTTGAAAAGGCTATGCATGCATCAAACCTCCAAACAGTACATATTCGGAAAGTCAACGATCCCTGCGAAATAAATTAATAAAGTAAAAGCAAACACTACATTCTGTATCCTTTCTGTGTAGCTAGAAATGATTTATAATATCAAACCAGTCTAGTTCCTACATTCATATTTCTGGACTGAAATATGCTGTCTCAGAAACCTCATCTTTCATCACATCTCTGTTCTTCTGTTAGAAAATGTACTCATGTTATTTTTGGGGTATTAAGTATTTGTACATTACTGTAACTTAGAAATTAGTTAAAAGTATAAATAAGCAAATTTTATATAAAAGGTGGCATATGTTAAGAATTTACATTTTTCATGCACTCCACATTAATACATGTTACAAAAGAATGACTGGTTCTTTTTCTTTATATCATTTGTAGTTAGTTTTTCAAAGGGAAATAATCACCCTCCTAATCTCTATAGTCACCCTTCCCAACTTGTGCACAGAGAATATTGCAGATGAATTTTTGAAGATAGCTTTTTCAATGATTAGGCTTATTTTAAAGTTGGAATCACTTCCACTACATTTTTTACATATATGAAATTGGCAGACATACATACACAAGTTCAGTTCAGTCGCTCAGTCGTGTCTGACTCTGCAACCCCATGGACTGCAGCACGCCACACCTCCCTGTCCATCACCAACTCCTGTTGTTTAACTCATGTCCATCCCACCATCTCATCCTCTGTTGTTCCCTTCTCCCGCCTTCAATCTTTCCCAGCATAAGGGTCATTTCCAGTGAGTCAGTTCTTCACATCAGATGGCCAAAGTATAGGAGTTTGAGCTTCAGCATCAGTCCTTCCAATGAATATTCAGAACTGATTTCCTTTAGGATGGACTGGTTGGATCTCCTTGCAGTCCAAGGGACTCTCAAGAGTCTTTTCCAACACCACAGTTCAAAAGCATCAGTTCTTCGGCGCTCAGCTTTCTTTATAGTCCAACTCTCACATCCATACATGACTACTGGAAGAACCATAGCCTTGACTAGATGGACCTTTGTTGGCGAAGTAATGTCTCTGCTTTTTAATATGCTATCTAGGCTGGTCATAGCTTTTCTTCCAAGGAGCAAGCCTCTTTTAATTTTATGGCTGCAGTCACCATCTGCAGTGATTTGGGAGTCCAAAAAAACAGTCTGTCACTGTTTACATTGTTTCCCCATCTATTTGCCATGAAGTGATGGGACTGGATGCCATTATCTTCATTTTCTGAATGTTGAGTTTTGAGCCAACTTTTTCACTCTTCTCTTTCACTTTCATGAAGAGGCTCTTTAGTTCTTCACTTTCTGCCATAAGGGTGGTGTCATCTGTCATCTGCATCTGATATTTCTCCCAGCAATCTTGATTCCAGCTTCTGCTTCCTCCAGCCCAGCGTTTCTCATGATGTACTCTGCATGTAGGGTAAATAAGCCAGGTGACAATATACAGCCTTGATGTACTCCTTTTCCTATTTGGAACCAGTCTGTTGTTCCATGTCCAGTTCTAACTTGCTTCCTGACCTGCATACAGATTTCTCAGGAGACAGATCATGTGGTCTGGTATTCCCATCTCTTGAAGATGGGAATACAGTTTCTTGTGATCCACACAAAGGCTTTGGCATAGTCAATAAAGCAGAAGTAGAAACCACAGTCACAAAACTAACCAATCTGATGACATGGACCACAGCCTTGTCTAACTCAATGAAACTATGAGCCGTGCAGTGTAGGGCCACCCCAGACAGATGGGTCATGGTGGAGCATGCTGACAAAACATGGTCCACTGGAGAAGGGAATGGCAAATCACTTCAGTATTCTTGCCTTGAGAACCCCATTAACAGTATGAAAAGGCAAAAAGAAAACACAAGTACAGAAGGATCCTATAATCCCCATTTACTCATTTCCCCACTTCCAAAATTATCCATATATAGGCAATCTTATTTCATCTACTTTCTCATCCACCACCATCCACCATTATTTTAAAATAAACCCTAGACATTGTAGCAACTTCTCTGTAAATAAACTTGAACATAAGCATGTTATCAGATCTTACAAGATAATATCCAGTGTGAAATTTCCCTAATGGTTTCACCGTTTTTTATAAGCATGTCTAAACTGGGGTCTCAATATTGAGAATACTTGAAATTGATTCTTCTGTATCATACATCTTTAACCTGCATGTATACCTTTGCTCCCTCTCAGAAGTTATAAGAAACTACCTCATCAAGTATTTGGTGACCCTCCACCACATTTTAGTGTAAAGTAACATAGAACATCAAAGATAACTTTAAACAGAGTATGTGAGGTTTTTGTTTTTTTTTTTTTTTTCCCCTCTTCTCATCATTTCCCACATCCTGTGTTGTCCCTTTTAAACAATCTGTTTTGAAATAGAAATTTACTTCAAATCTCAATACCCTAATAGTGATTTCCTTATGTTGCTCACTCTGCTACTTAGGCATCTGTGAGACCTCCACCATCTATCTGTAATCCCACTACCCATACAGTGATTTCCCTTCAGGTACTCACCAGTTCTGTTTCCACCCAGAAATGTGGGGAGACTGCTGAGTGTGGGATGTGTCTCCCACTCCGATTCTTCCAAAGACTTCCTGACTTCACTTGGACCAAGAGGCCTTTTCCTAAGACATTGTCCAGGTGGTATGTAAAGGTGGAGCTTTCAAAGGTTTTAATATGATATATAATGTTTGGGTGGGATTTGGGTTCGCCAGTTTCAGACTCAGAGTGTTCAAACCATCTCACTTGTCCTGCCTTCAGAAAAGCAATGGGTATACTTTAAGCCAGCCTCTCCTGACATTCTAGTGGTAAGAAAGAGAATGTGGGAACATCAAGTGATGCAGCCTAGCTTACTTGGTTTCATATGGTGATTTGGGAGCAATATAATACTAACTTTTCACTTGGAGACTGAACCTGATTTGAGGGAACCTCCTGTTCCCTTGACCAAGAACCACTAACAGCCATTTCTAAATCCCATCCCCCAGTTATGATTTCTTTTAAGTCACTAAAAATAGCCTGCTCTGGGTGTACATGACAAAAAAAGGTCTTTATTTGAAAGGCACTTGAGGTTTGGGGAGGAGAAAATTGGATTAGCATAATGAAATACCTTACATTCTCTGTACACTTTCACAATGAATCAAATGGTCACAGCTGGCAGGGGTACTCCTATTTTGAGAGTATCATTTGAGTTTCTCTTCCCAAATTCTACTGAAATAACTAATGATAACATTTTTAAGGGTTGGAGAACAGGGCAGGCTGCACTCAGGGTAGGAAATGACAAGATACAGATGTTGTTCAGTTGTTGAGTCATGTCCAACTCTTTGCGACCCGATGACCTGCAGCACGCTAGGCCTCCCTGTCCTTCACCATCTCCTGGAGTTGGCGCAAACTCATGTCCATTGAGTCAATGATGCCATCCAACCATCGCATCCTCTGTCGCTCCCTTCCTCCTGCCCTCAATCTTTCCCAGCATCAGGGTCTTTTCCAGTGAGTCGGCTCTTTGCATCAGATGGCCAAAGGATGCAGATGGGGGGTGTACTGAGGGTGCTAGCAACCAGTGTCAAGCAGTGCACAGTGCCAGCTGCCACTGAAGGTTAACCTATAAATCAAGTCTTTGGGGCTCCCAAATGGAGGCTATAAAGAGCCCTAGATTCTGAGTAGCACATGGATATGTGCTGAGCAGAAAGTGGGGAGATTGTGGCAACTGCCTTCTGTCTCACTTGCACCACAGCTGTCTAAGAAAGGTTTACTTAGTGCAACTTGTTCGGTCATGTTCTTAAGGAGCCTGAGGCACTCAGTCACTTCAAGCTGCCATATGAATATGGAGGAAAATCTTAGCCTAGCTCAACATTGCAAGGAGCAAGCTTCAACCCTACAGTAAACACCTAAAAGTAGCACCCACTGGCATTTGCTTATTGACTAGCTAGAAGCAAATGCTTAGCAAAACATTGTACGTCAGGTGGTCCTAGTGGTAAAGAACCCCCCTGACAATGCAGAAGACATTAGAGACTCAAGTTCAATTCCTGGGTCGGCCAGATCCCTGGAGGAGGAGTGGCAACCCACTCCTGTATTCTTGCCTGGGAAATCCCATGGACAGAGGAGCTTGGTGGGCTACAGTCAATGGGGTTACCAAGAGTAGGACACGAGTGAGGTGACTTAGCATGTACACGTCTTTCCTATACTCTGTAACCAAGTAATTTCTGAGAAGAAGCTACAGAAAAAAGTAGAAAACTTAATGTTTTCTTTGTCATTTAGGATTACAAGATTTAAGCAGTATGACCACATTATCTTTTTAAACATTCCTTAAAAATCAGTCAACAGATGAAAACATTTCGTCTCCTGGAAAAGGGACTTCATTCTAACCAGAATCAGAGCAGAAGAGCAAACTTTGATTTCTGATTTCAATTCAAAACCAAATGTACTGCTATGTCAGATAATCACGATGGTATGATCACTCATCTAGAGCCAGACATCCTGGAATGTGAAGTCAAGTGGGCCTTAGGAAGCATCACTACAAACAAAGCTAGTGGAGGTGATAGAATTCCTATTTCAAATGACCTATTTCAAATCCTGAAAGATGATGCTGTGAAAGTGCTGTACTCAATATGCCAGCAAATGTGGAAAACAGCAGTGGCCACAGGACTGGAAAAGGTCAGTTTCCATTCTAATCCCAAAGAAAGGCAATGCCAAAGAATGCTCAAACTACTGCACAATTGCACTCATCTCACACGCTAGTAAAGTAATGCTCGAAATTCTCCAAGCCAGGCTTCAGCAATATGTGAACCGTGAACTTCCAGATGTTCAAGCTGGTTTTAGAAAAGGCAGAAGAACCAGAGATCAAATTGCCAACATCTGCTGGATCATGGAAAAAGCAAGAGAGTTCCAGAAAAACATCTATTTCTGCTTTATTGACTATGTCAAAGCCTTTGACTGTGTGGATCACAATAAACTGGAAAATTCTGAAAGAGATGGGAATACCAGGCCACCTGACCTGCCTCTTGAGAAACCTGTATGCAGGTCAGGAAGCAACAGTTAGAAATGGACATGGAACAACAGACTGGTTCCAAATAAGAAAAGGAATACGTCAAGGCTGTATATTGTCACCGTGCTTATTTAACTTATATGCAGAGTACATCATGCGAAACGCTGGGCTGGAAGAAGCACAAGCTGGAATCGAGATTGCTGGGAGAAATATCAATAACCTCAGATATGCAGATGATACCACCCTTATGGCAGAAAGTGAAGAAGAACTAAAGAGCCTCTTGATGAAAGTGAAAGAGGAGAGTGAAAAAGTTGGCTTAAAGCTCAACATTCAGAAAACGAAGATCATGGCATCTGGTCCCATCACTTCATGGGAAATAGATGGATAAACAGTGGAAACAGCATCAGACATTATTTTGGTGGGCTCCAAAATCACTGCAGATGGTGACTGCAGCCATGAAAGTAAAAGACGCTTACTCCATGGAAGAAAAGTTATGACCAACCTAGATAGCATATTGAAAAGCAGAGACATTACTTTGCCAATGAAGGTCCATCTAGTCAAGGCTATGGTTTTTCCAGTGGTCATGTATGGATGTGAGAGTTGGACTGTGAAGAAGGCTGAGCGCCGAAGAATTGATGCTTTTGAACTGTGGTGTTGGAGAAGACTCTTGAGAGTCCCTTGGACTGCAAGGAGATCCAACCAGTGCATTCTGAAGGAGATCAGCCCTGGGATTTCTTTGGAAGGAATGATGCTAAAGCTGAAACTCCAGTACTTTGGCCACCTCATGTGAAGAGTTGACTCATTGGAAAAGACTCTGATGCTGGGAGGGATTGGGGGCAGGAGGAGAAGGGGACGACAGAGGATGAGATGGCTGGATGGGATCACTGACTCGATGGATGTGAGTTTGAGTTAACTCCGGGAGTTGGTGATGGACAGGGAGGCCTGGCATGCTGCGATTCATGGGGTTGCAGAGAGGTGGACACGACTAAGCGACTGAACTGAACTGAACATATCTCTCAAAAAGTATTAATCAGTTCAGGAATGGTTGTTTTTTTGTTTTTGTTTTTTTATTTTTAAACTTTACAATATTGTATTAGTTTTGCCAAATATCAAAATGAATCCTCCACAGGTATACATGTGTTCCCCATCCTGAACCCTCCTCCCTCCTCCCTCCCCATACCATCCCTCTGGGTCGTCCCAGTGCACTAGCCCCAAGCATCCAGTATCGAGCATCGAACCTGGACTGGCAACTCGTTTCATACATGATATTATACATGTTTCAATGCCATTCTCCCAAATCTTCCCACCCTCTCCCTCTCCAACAGAGTCCATAAGACTGTTCTATACATCAGTGTCTCTTTTGCTGTCTCGTACACAGGGTTATTGTTAGCATCTTTCTAAATTCCATATATATGCGTTAGTATACTGTATTGCTGTTTTTCTTTCTGGCTTACTTCACTCTGTATAATAGGCTCCAGTTTCATCCACCTCATTAGAACTGATTCAAATGCATTCTTTTTAATGGCTGAGTAATACTCCATTGTGTATATGTACCACAGCTTTCTTATCCATTCATCTGCTGATGGACATCTAGGTTGCTTCCATGTCCTGGCTATTATAAACAGTGCTGCGATGAACATTGGGGTACACGTGTCTCTTTCCCTTCTGGTTTCCTCAGTGTGTATGCCCAGCAGTGGGATTGCTGGATCATAAAGCAGTTCTATTTCCAGTTTTTTAAGGAATCTCCACACTGTTCTCCATAGTGGCTACTAGTTTGTATTCCAAAGAACTAAATAGACATTTCTCCAAAGAATACATACAGATGGCTAACAAACACATGAAAAGATGCTCAACATCACTCATTATCAGAGAAATGCAAATCAAAACCACTATGAGGTACCATTTCACACCAGTCAGAATGGCTGCGATCCCAAAGTCTACAAGCAATAAATGCTGGAGAGGGTGTGGAGAAAAGGAATGGTTGTTTTTGAATAAAATTTTTTCTGAAGTTCTAAACCAAAAATGTAGGTAGTAAGACTTCACAGATCTGAGTCAAGAAAGAAACTATTCTAGAATTCAGAACTAACACACACAAAAAATGTGATTTATAGATGCAGGAAATACAATAAGCCATGCCAGAAGGAACAAACACAGCAGATAGAGGAGAGGCAAGAAATACAGAAGAAACATGGGCATGAGAGGGTTTTAAAATATTACCTATCAAGATAAACGATAAACAAAGGTGACATCAGAATTCTAAATTTGTAAAACTTGAATATATCTAATTTTGACATGCAGAACAGACTAGTATATATTATAATCAGTATAATTAAATCTCCATATAATCAAATTTTCTATCTCATGTGAACTAAATGTTTTTTTAATGTTCACCATTTACAAAAAGATTTATCAAGAAAACCTCAAATTTTACAATAATTATACAGGCCACATTTTTCTGATTGCAAGACATTAAAGCTTTAAAATTTACTTAATCAAATCAAGCCACTCAATGGACATGAATTTGAGTCAACTCTGTGGCTCAGATGGTAAAAAATCTGCCTGCAATGTGGGAGACCCAGGTTCAACCCCTGGGTCAGAAAGATCCCCTGGAAGAGAGGGCATGGCAGCCTACTCCAGTATGCTTGCCTGGGAAATCCCATGTACAGAGGAACCTGGTGGGCTACAGTCCATGGGGTCTCAAAGAGTCGGACATGACTGAGTGACTAGACAACAACAGCATAAAAGGAAAAAAAAAGCTAAAGCTTTTCATCCAAAAACTAGAATTGAAAACAAAGTCAGATTTAGTGCAGGCAAATCCTCAACAAGAGGTTTTGGCAAAGGTATTATGTTGAAAGCAAGCTTTGAACTCCCAGAAAATGACAGATTAAAAAATGTGGTATCTCAGTGATGTTTTAGAAAATGCATCTACTGAAATATTTCTAGATGCAAATACATCGTCCACACTTGTAACAGAACAAGCTGCACAAAGAAAGAATTCAGAACTTGAGTTGATGAAATACATTTCCAGGATTAGATGTCTTCGTGCTAACTAATAGTAAAACCAAAATGTGCAAAGTCAGTTCAACTATACTCCAGGAGAAAATACACACTGTACCTAATACAGCCAGTGTTAAGAATCCTTAGGAGCTGGAAAGCTCCAGGAAAGAACTGGATTGGAGGTTTTCCAAGGGCAAGCTGATGTGCAACATGTATGGAGAAGTGGTTTTAGAAGCCAGCAGCTTGAGAAGGCACGTGAGTATACACAAAGGACTCAAACTCTACCTCTGCTACATGTGTGGGAAGAGATTCACCCAGTGTAACCAGCTGAAAACTCATACTGGTGAGAAACCATATGAAAGAATTATGTGATAGAGGCTTTGCTCAAAAATGCCAGGTTACTCATCATTCATTGTGGTGAAAACAAAACAAAACAAAACCCTTTAAGTGTGATTTATGTGATTGACAAGTTATAGCTTCTGCAATTTCAAGATTTACACGTGGACAGATAGTGGAGAGAAGCTTTAAGTCTAAGACAGGAGTGGACAAAGATTGGCCCAGCCCAGAACACTGACCTCTCACAGTCACAGGCTTACTGAGGGAAAGCCTTCCAGGCCTCGAGGAGACCTGTGCTCTCTAGCTCTGCTATCCTACACTCTCCAAGTGCGCAGGGGAAAACCCTAATAGGCAGTTGTCTGTGGGAACACTTCAGCAGAAAAAAACTTTCGATCTCATTAGTAAGGCCATTTGTTATGTAGAAACACAAAGCTATTAAAAATGGAAAGAATCATAAAATCCAAGTCTAGTCAAGGCAGAACTCTATATTCCAGTGCTAGATTCCCTAGGGAAACACCCAGAACTGGAAACTATAGCTAGGAGGCTTTTTGAAAAAAAAAAAGAAAGAAACTATAGCTGGGAGGCTTTCTGAAATGACTTAACCAGATGATGATAATCAGTCTCTTTCATCAGATACTTATTTGGTTAGCTGGAATAAGAGTTAACTTGGAGGGGGTGGTGGCCACAGCTAACTGACTGTGAGCAAAATAAAATTGCTTGTATGTCTCTGTTAGGTGTTAGGAAACAAAAGTGTCTCTGGTAAAACTTTCTGCATCTTCAGTGTGCAATGCTTGTTTCGATGTTTTGCTTTTGAAGTCTAGTTATACACACAGCTTTTTAAGGAATGAATGACTATGGCAATACATCTGAATAGAGTGCTATTTTGCTTTTTAATTTGTTAATTTTCAAGCTGCCTTCATTCCATTTTTATTTTGCATTCACTATTGCCTTTCATTTGAGTAAAATCTATCTTATGGGTATCAACATATAATCTATTCATGATTCATTTTTGACCTAGGAAATTTTTTTCTCTCCTCAAAATGTAAGCAAAATTCTTAACAATATCAGCCCAAGAGTGTTGCTGTTTGTAAGCCCAATAGACCAATATGTAACCAATGGACAAAAAAAATGAAATTTCACATTTCTAAGATATTTGGGCTATTTTTCTTAACATATTCAACTAGACTATAAAAGTTTCTCATAAAAAGCAAGACAGTATATAAGTTTTAACGTTGTTTTGTTGAAGTATAATGGATATGCTTGTGCAGAACTCAGTATTATAGAGAAAATTCAAAGACAATGGTTTTGGTTTGAGACATTTTCAAAATTTTAAATAACTATCTGGTGTCTTTATGTTGCCAAAGACAATTTCAAAATTCAACTTGTTTCATTTTTAATAGATCAATTTGATGAAGATAAGGAGAATAGACTGAGTTTTGAAATTTTTTGAGAATCCCTTGGTGTACCTGTTAAACATTTTAAAAAATGCATATTAAAATCTAAACAATGAATAATTGGAAATCCCTTGTTTTCTGAATCAGATGCATTATCTTCTATAAAGAGTGAGAAATAATTATATTTTGAGCTACTAGAAGGCAAATTTACTTTACATTTGAGTGTCTATAAGCTGTACATTTAAAATTTTTCATGTATTAAAACAGCATTTGGTTATTATAGTTTCACAGGGCCCTTTTCTTGCTTAATAGATATTTTTAAAATATAGGATTATCCAGTTTTAATTATTACCCTTCCCCTTTATTCTTTGATCCTGCACTGATTTATTTCACTGCCTGATCTTTCTTCATTAAGTAATCAGTTCCACAAATTCCATTCCTATACTGGTGACCAAACCACCAGTGACAGTATTTCTTATTTCTGCCCAGCATTACCTGTGGTTTGTTTATTTCCTAGTTTTAAACTACATGTGTAATAAAGTAAGCGTATTTTCTATTGGTGGCGATTTCTTTAATTGTAATTTTCTATGTTTAGAAGTCCAGGTCAAAAGAATCAAATATAGCTTGAATTCAACAGTAATCTATTTGAACAAATACTACAGTAGATACATGAAAAATGTAATACCCAGAACTTGGGGGCCTTCCCACACTGCTAGACATCAATTTGGCAACATTTAAACTAAGTCTAAATGTGGGTCCATCGACTTCCCTGGTGGCTCAGTGTAAACAATCCGCCTGCCAGGGCAGGAGACACAGGTTTGATTCCTGATCCGGAAAGATCCCACATGCCAAGGATCAGCTAAGCCCATGTACCACAACTACTGAGCCTGCAGTCTAGAGCCCTCAAGCCACAACTACTAACCCTGTGAGCCTAGGAACTGCGCTCCCCAGAATGAGAAGCCCACACACCACAACAAAGAGTAGCCCCTGCTGAACCCAACTAGAGAAAGCTCACATGCAGCAACAAAGACCCACTGCAACCCAAAACAAGTAATTAAAAACTGAATGTGGGTCCAGTTCTGGCAAGTTAAAAAAAAAAAAAAAAATCATTGGACTGTTCTTATTTTATGATGCAAAGTGAAAGTGAAAGTCCTTCAGTTGTGTCCAACTCTTTGCAACCCCATGGACTATGCAATCCATGGAATTCTCCAGGTCAGAATACTGGAGTGGGTAGATGTTCCCTTCTCCAGGGGATCTTTCCAACCCAGGGATCGAACCCAGGTCTCCCACATTGCAGGTGGATTCTTTACCAGCTGAGCCACCAGGGAAACCTGCATGTAATAATTTTGTAATCACAAGTATCAAAAGGTCTAAGGAAAGGACACTGGCCAAGATGGCAGAGTAGGAAGACCTTGAATTCATTTCTTGGCACAGGTACACCAAAATTATATCTAAGAACACCTAACAACAAAAAAGAGTAGAACCTACCAGCAAAGACCTTCTACAACTAAAGATGGAAAGAAGAAACCACAAGATGGTAGGAGGAGTGGAACCATAGTATAGTCAAGACCCTAACCCCAGGTGGCTGACCCACAAATCAGAGGATAATTACAATTGCAGACGTTTTCCCCAAGGACTGAGGGGTCAAAGCCCCACATCAGGCTCCTCGGCCTGAGGGTGCTGCACCAGTAATATTAAACTCTGGAACACTTGGCTTTGAATGCCAGAAAAGCTTACCTATGAGAGTCCCAAAGGGCTCCACTCTTAAAAAACCAAAAAATGCATACACTCTGAGACCCAAGACAGAAACAGTAATTTTAAAGAAGCCTGGGTCAGACTTACCTGCTGATTTTGGTGAGTCTCCCAGAGAGGCAGGAGGTCAGTGGCACTCAACCCAGGGTCATAAACACTGGTGGCAGCCATTTGGGGGAGCTTGTTCTATCATGTGGACACTGGTGCTGGCAAGTGCTATTTTGGAATCCCTGCCTGCCCCCCCCCCCCCCCCCATATACCTTATGAGCCTCAGGACTCTGCCCTACCCTCGCCTATTAGCCTGTAGGCACCAGTATTGAGAAACCTCAGTACAGTCAACTAGCCAGGTGACCACAAAGCCCTACCCACAAGCAGACAGGCTCCTGGAGACCCCTTGAGCCTACAGATGCCCCTAGACATAGTCCTATCCAATGCTCAGTTCAGTCAGTTGTGTCCAACTCTTTGCGACCCTATGAACTGCACCATGCCAGGCCTCCCTGTCCATCACCAACTCCTGGAGTTTACTCAAACTCATGAGTCAGTGATGCCATCCATCCTCTGTCATCCCCTTCTCCTCCCACCTTCAATCTTTCCCAGTATCAGGGTCATTCCCAATGAGTCAGCTCTTTGCATCAGGTGGCCAAAGTATTGGAGTTTCAGCTTCAACATCAGTCCTTCCAATGAATATTCAGGACTGATCTCCTTAGGATGGAATGGTTGGGTCTCCTTTCAGTCCAGGGGACTCCTAAGAGTGTTCTCCAACACCACAGTTTAAAAGCATTAATTCTTTGGTGCTCAGCTTTCTTTATAGTCCAACTCTCACATCCATACATGACCACTGGAAAAACCATAGCCTTGACTAGATGGACCTTTGTTGGCAAAGTAATGTCTCTGCCTTTTAATATGCTGTCTAGATTGGTCATAGCTTTTCTTCCAAGGACCAAGTGTCTTTTAATTTCATGGCTGCAGTCACGATCTGCAGTGATTTTGAAGCCCAAGAAAACAGTCTGTCACTGTTTCCCCATCTATTTCCATGATGTGATAGTACTGGATGCCATGATCTTCATTTTCTGAATGTTGAGCTTTAAGCCAACTTTTTCACTCTCCTCTTTCACTTTCATCAAGAGGCTTTTTAGTTCCTCTTCACTTTCTGCTGTAAGAGTGATGTCATCTGTATATCTGAGGTTATTGATATTTCTCCCAGCAATCTTGATTCCAGCTTGTGCTTCTTCCAGCCCAGTGTTTCTCATGATGTACTCTGCATATAAGTTAAATAAGCAGGGTGAAAATATACAGCCTTGATGTACTCCTTTTCCTATTTGGAACCAGTCTGTTGTTCTATGCATACAAATTTCTCAGGAGGCAGGTCAGATGGTCTGGTATTCCCATCTCTTTCAGAATTTTCCAGTTTCTTGTGATCCACACAGTCAAAGGGTTTGGCATAGTCAATAAAGCAGAAATGTTTTTCTGGAACTCTTTTGCTTTTTCAGTGATTCAGCAGATGTTGGCAATTTGATCTCTGGTTCCTCTGCCTTTTGTAAAACCAGATTGAACATCTGGAAGTTCACGGTTCACATATTGTTGAAGCCTGGCTTGGAGAATTTTGAGTATTACTTTACTAGTGTGTGAGATGAGTGCAATTGTGTGGTAGTTTGAGCATTCTTTGGCATTGCCTTTCTTTGGTATATCCAACGCTGCTGCTGCTAAGTCACTTCAGTCATGTCCGACTCTGTGAGACCCCATAGATGGAAGCCCACCAGGCTCCCTCGTCCCTGGGATTCTCCAGGCAAAAACACTGGAGTGGGTAGGAGATTAGAAATCAACTACAAGAAAAACAGGGCTTCCCTGGTGGCTCAGATGGTACAGAATCTGCCTGCAAGATGGGAGATCTGGGTTCAATCCCTGGGTTGGGAAAATCCCCTGGAGGAGGGAATGGCAACCTACTCCAGTATTCTTGCCTGGAGAATTTCCATGGACAGAGGAGCCTGGCAAGCTACAGTCCATGGGGTCACAAAGAATTGGACACGACTGAGTGACTAAGTACAGCACAAGAAAAACAACTGCAAAAACACAAATATGTGAAGGTTAAACAATATACTACTAACCAACCAATGGATCGCTGAAGAATTCAAAGACAAAATAAAAATAAAAAAACCTGGAGACAAATGAAAACAAAACATAATGATCTAAAACCTATTGCACAAGGCAAACACAGGTTTAAGACACAAATTTGTAGCAATACAAGCTTACCTCAGGAAACAAGAACAATGTCAAATAAACAACCTAGACTTACACCTAAAGCAACTTGAGAAAGAAAAACAAACAAAACCCAAAGTTAGTAGAAGGAAAGAAATCATAAAGATCAGAGTATTAATACATGAAAGAGACTTAAAAACAAGAATAAAAAGATCAATGAATCTAAAAGCTGGGAGATAATCAAAATTGATAAATCTTTAGCCAGATTCATCCAGAAACAAGGGGCAAGGACTCATATCAATAAAATTAGAAATCAGAAAGGATTAGGTACAACATACACTATAGAAAAACAAAGGATCATAGACACTACTACCAACAACTATATGCCAATAAGATGGACAACCTAGAAGAAACAAATTCTTAGAAAAAAATCTTCCAAGAATGAACCAGAAAGAAATAGAAAATATGAACAGATCAATTACAAGAACTGAATCTGTAATTTAAAAACTTTCAACAAACAAAAGTCCAGGGTCACATGGCATCATGGGTGAATTCTATCAAACATTTATCAAAGGGTTAATACCTATTCTTCTGAAACTATTCCAAAAAAACTGCAGAGGAAGGAACACTTCCAAACACATTCCATGAGACCACAATCACCCTGATACTAAAACTAGACAAAGTTACAAAAAAAAGAAGAGGAAAATTACATGCCACTATCACTGATACACATGTATATGCAAAAATCCTTAAGAAAATACCAGCAAACAAAATCCAACAAATCATAAAAAAGATCACATGCCATGAACAACTGGGATTTATCCCATGGATGCAAGGATTTTTCCATATTCTCAAGTCAGTGTGATATACCACAATAACAACTTTAAGAATAAAAAGCATATGTTCAACAAAATAGATGCAGAAAAGTTTTGATAAAATTCAGCATCCATTTATGATAAAAACTCTCCAGAAAGTGGGCATAGGAGGAACCCACCTCAACATAATAAAAGCCAAATATGACAAACCCATAGCTAACATCATACTCAACAGTGCAAAGCTGAAAGCAAGAATAAGACAAGAAGGTCCACTCTCAGTATTTTTATTCAACACAGTTTTGGAAGTCCTAGTCATAGCAATCAAAGGAGAAAAAACATAATAAAAGGAACCCAAACTGGAAATAATGTAAAAACGTCACTGCAGATGACATGATACTATACATCAGTCAGTCATTTCAGTTGCACAGTTGTGTCCGGCTCTTTGCAACCCCATGGACTGCAACACGCCAGGCTTCCCTGTCCATCACCAACTCCCAGAGCTTACTCAAACTCATGTCCATTGAGTCGGTGATGCCATCCAACCATCTCAGCCTCTGTCATCCCCTTCTCCTTCTGCCTTCAATCTTTCCCAGCATCAGGGTCTCTTCAAAACAGTCAGTTCTTTGCATCAGGTGGCCAAAGTATTGGAGTTTCAGCTTCAGCATCACTCCTTCCAATGAATATTCAGGACTGATTTCCTTTAGGATGGACTGGTTGGATCTCCTTGCTGTCCAAGGGACTCTCAAGAGCCTTCTTCAACACCACAGTTCAAAAGCATCAATACTCTACATAGAGAATCCTAAAGACATTACCAGATAACTACTACAGCTCATCTATCAATTTGCTGAAGTTGCAAGATACAGAATTAATACACAGAAACCTATTGCATTTGTACACACTAACAACAAAGGATCAAAAGGAGAAAATTAAGGAAACAGTCCCATTTACCACTGCATTAAAAAGAAGAAAATACCTAGAAATTAATCTACCTAAAGAAGCAAAAGACCTGTACTCTGAAACTTGTAAAACACTAATGAAAGAAACTGAAGATGAAACAGATGGAAAGATAGCACATGTTCTTGGATTGGAAGACTCAATATTGTCTAAATTCTATACTAAAGGCATTCAAAGCAAGCCCTATCAAAATACCAATGACATTTTTCACAGAACTAGAACAAAAAAATTTTAAATTTGTACGGAGACACAAAAGACCCCAAATAGCCAAAAAAAAGTTGAGAAAGATAACCAGAACAATCAGACTACCTGACTTCAGACTACACTACTAAGCTACAGTAGTCAAAACAGTATATATTGGTGCAAACCAGAAATATAGATCAATGGAACGGGATTCAAAGTTCAGAAATGGACCCACACATCTATGGTTAACTAATCTATGACTAAGGAAGCAACAATATACAATGGAGAAAAGACAGTCTCTTCAGTAAGTGGTGTTGAGAAAACTGTACAGTCACATGTAAAACAATAAAATTTGAACATTCTCTAGCACTATGTACAAAAGTCAACTAAAAGTAGATTAAGGACATAAATGTAAAACTAGATACTATATAATTCCTTGAGGAACATAGGAAAAATACTCTTTGACCTGCATCACTGCAATATCTTTTTGGACTCACCTCCTAGAGTAATCGAAGAACAAAAATAAACAAAGGGGACCCAATTAAACTTAAGTGTTTGCATAGCAGAGATAACCATAAATAAAATGAAAGGAAAACCTAGAGAATGGGCGAAAATATGTGCAATACAATACAATCGACAAGGGATAAATCCCCCCAAAACACACAAATAGCACATATAGCTCAATATAAAAAAACACAAACAAAGCAACCACAAATTGGGCAGGATATCTAAATGGACACTTTTTCAAAGAAGAGATACAGATGGTTAAAATGCACATGAAAATATGCTGAGCATTGCTAATTATTAGCAGATCAGATCATTCGCTCAGTCATGTCCAACTCTTTGCGACCCCATGAACCGCACCACGCCAGGCCTCCCTGTCCATCACCAACTCCCGGAGTTCACTCAGACTCATGTCCATCGAGTCAGTGATACCATCCAGCCATCTCATCCTCTGTCGTCCCCTTCTCCTCTTGCCCCCAATCCCTCCCAGCATCAGAGTCTTTTCCAGTGAGTCAACTCTTCCCATGAGGTGGCTAAAGTACTGGAGTTTCAGCTTTAGCATCATTCCTTCCAAAGAAATCCCAGGGCTGATCTCCTTCAGAATGCACTGGTTGGATCTCCTTGCAGTCCAAGGGACTCTCAAGAGTCTTCTCCAACACCACAGTTCAAAAGCATCAATTCTTCGGCGCTCAGCCTTCTTCACAGTCCAACTCTCACATCCATACATGACCACTGGAAAAACCATAGCCTTGACTAGACGGACCTTTGTTGGCAAAGTAATGTCTCTGCTTTTGAATATGCTATCTGGGTTGGTCATAACTTTCCTTCCAAGGAGTAAGCGTCTTTTAATTTCATGGCTGCAGTCACCATCTGCAGTGATTTTGGATCCCAGAAAAATAAAGTCTGACACTGTTTCCACTGTTTCCCCATCTATTTCCCATGAAGTGATGGGACCAGATGCCATGATCTTCGTTTTCTGAATGTTGAGCTTTAAGCCAACTTTTTCACTCTCCACTTTCACCTTCATCAAGAGGCTTTTTAGTTCCTCTTCACTTTCTGCCATAAGGGTGGTGTCATCTGCATATCTGAGGTTATTGATATTTCTCCCAGCAACCTTGATTCAAGTTTGTGTTTCTTCCAGTCCAGCATTTCTCATGATGTACTCTGCATATAAGTTAAATAAACAGGGTGACAATATACAGCCTTGACGTACTCCTTTTCCTATTTGGAACCAGTCTGTTGTTCCATGTCCAGTTCTAACTGTTGCTTCCTGACCTGCATACAAATTTCTCAAGAGGCAGATCATGTGGTCTGGTATTCCCAACTCCTTCAGAATTTTCCACAGTTTATTGTGATCCACACAGTCAAAGGCTTTGGCATAGTCAATAAAGCAGAAATAGATGTTTTTCTGGAACTCTCTTGCTTTTTTGATGATCCAGCAGATGTTGGCAATTTGATCTCTGGTTCCTCTGCCTTTTCTAAAACCAGCTTGAACATCTGGAAGTTCACGGTTCACCTATTGCTGAAGCCTGGCTTGGAGAATTTGAGCATTACTCTACTAGTGTGTGAGATGAGTGCAATTGTGTGGTAGTTTGAGCATTCTTTGGCATTGCCTTTCTTTGGGATTGGAATGAAAACTGACCTTTTCCAGTCTTGTGGCCACTGCTGAGTTTTCCAAATTTGCTGGCATATTGAGTGCAGCACTTTCACAGCATCATCTTTCAGGATTTGGAATAGCTCAACTGGAATTCTATCACCTCCACTAGCTTTGTTCATAGTGATGCTTTCTAAGGCCCACTTGACTTCACATTCCAGGATGTCTGGCTCTAGGTCAGTGATCACAAAAAGTGCAAATCAAAACTATCTCACATCAGTCAGAATACCCATCATCAAAAAGCCGGCAAACATTACATGTGGGAAGGGATATGGAGAAAAAAGAACCCTCCTACACTGTTGGTGGGAGTGTAAATTGATGTAGCTGCCATGGAAAACAATATGGAGGCCACTTTAAAAACTAAAACTAGACTTATCATGTGATCCACAATCCCACTCCTGGGCATATATCCAGAAAACACAAAAGTAGTAATTCAAAGAGACACATGTACTCCAATGTTCACAGCAAATGTATTTACAATAGCCAAGACATGTAAGCAAACTAATTATCAACAGATGAATGGATAAAGACACACACACAAAATGGAATATGACTCAGCCATATAAAGAATGACAAAATGCCTTTTGCAGCAACATAGATGGACCTAGAGATGACCATCCTAAGGGAAGTAAAGTCAGAAAGAGAAAGAAAAATATCACATGATATTACTTATATGTGGAGTCTAAAAAATGATACACATGAATGGATTTACAAAACAGATTCACAGATTTAGAAAACAAACATGATACCAAAGGGGAAAGGTGAGGGGAAGGATAAACTAGGCATCTGGGATGAACACATACAGACTACTATATGTAAAATAGATAATAAACAAGGACCTAGTGTATAGCACAGGGAACTCTACTCAATATTCTGCAATAATCTAAATGGGAAAATAACCTGAAAAAGAATAGATACATGTATATATAAAAGTGAATCACTTTGCTATATACCTGAAACTAACACATGCTGAGTCAATGTACTCCAATATAGAATAAAAAATTTCTTAAAAAAAGAAACAACTATGACAAAGGAAAAAACTCAAAAAATACAATGAGGACATACAGATGTCCAAAATGCACATAAAATATGCTCAACATAACTAATTAGTAGAGAAATGCCAGTCCATCCACACTACAATAAACTATCACCTCATACCAGTCAGAATGGCCATCATCAAAAAGTCTAGAAATAGTAAATACTAGAGCGGATATGTAGAACCCTCCTACACTATTAATGGGAAGGTAAATTCATAAAGCCACTATGGAGGTTCCTTAAAAACCTAAATGTAGACATATCATATGATCCTCCAACCCACTACAGGGCATATATCCTGAGATAACCATAATTCAAAAACATACATGAACCCCAATGTTCACCGCAGCCTAATTACAATAGACAAGACATGGAAGCAACCTAAATGTTCATCAACAGAGGAATATATAAAGGTGTGGTATGTGGTAGCACATATGCACACAGTAGAATATTACTCAGCTATAAAAAAGCATGAAACAATGTCATTTACAGTAATATGGATGGACTGAGAGATTATCCTAAGTAAGTCAAAGACAAACATCACGACATCATTATATGTGGAGTCTGAAAAATGATATATATAAATGAACTGATTTACAAAACAGAAACACTCATGGATTTAGAAAAGAAATTTATGATACCAAAGGGGAGAGGAGTGGGTATACTGTATGCAAATCAGCAAGGACCTACTATATAACACAGGGAACTCTGCTCAATGTTCTGTAATAACCCATATGGGAAAAGAATCTGAAAAAGTTTCTTAAATCTTAAACAAAGGGAAAAAATACTGAGAAAGAGGAAAAAACCTCAGAAAAAAGAGACACATAGATGGCCAAAAGGCACATGAAAACATGCTCAACTTTGCTATTTACTATAAAAATGCACATCAGAACTACAATGAGGTATCACCTCACAGTAGTGAGAACAGCCATCATCAAAAAGTGAACCAACAATACAAGCTGGAGAGGATGTGGAGAAAAGGGAACACACTTGCTGGAAATGTAAATTTGGGTACAGTCACTATGAACTTTCCTTGAAAAACTAAACAGAACTACCATATGATCCAGCAATGCCACTCCTGGGCATATGTCCAGAGAAAACCATAATTTGACAACATACATGCACCCCAATATTTTTTGCAGCCCTATTTACAATAGCAAGAAATGGACACAATCTAAATGTCCATCAACAGATGAATAAAGAAGGTGTGATATATTACTCAGCCATAAAAAATGAAATAATGCCATTTGTAGCAACATGGATGGTCCTAGAGATTGTCATACTGAGTGAAGTGCATCAGACAAAAACAACTATCATATGGTATCACTTATATGAGAAGTCTTAAAAATTTGTACAAATGAACTGCTCTTCAAAACAACTACAGTTACAGATGTAGAAAACAAACTTATGACTACTAGAAGGATACATTGGGAGATTGGGATTGACATATATGCACTACTATAAATAAAATAGATAACTAATAAGGACCTACTGAATAGTGCAGGAAAGTCTACTCAATACTCTTTACTCAATACTTTTATGACCTATCAGTTCAGTTCAGTTCAGTCGCTCAGTCGTGTCCGACTCTTTGCGACCCCATGAATCGCAGCATGCCAGGCCTCCCTGTCCATCATCCTCCCGGAGTTCACTCAGACTCACGTCCATCGAGTCAGTGATGCCATCCAGCCATCTCATCCTCTGTTGTCCCCTTCTCCTCCTGCCCCCAATCCCTCCCAGCATCAGAGTCTTTTCCAATGAGTCAACTCTTTGCATGAGGTGGCCAAAGTCCTGGAGTTTCAGCTTTAGCATCCTTCCTTCTCGGCTGCCACCCCTGACCTCGGATGTGGGGTAGCTATAATGACCTATGTGGGAAATGAAAATAAAAATGAGTGCATATGTGTATATGTATAACTGAATCACTTTGCTGTGCAAGGGAAACACATAGTCAATCAACTATACTCCAATAAAATTTTGAAAAAAAGAATTTAACACAAGAAAAAAGAAACCAAAAGAGAAAAAATACTTTTAAAAAAAGACATATGGATGGCCATAACACACATACAAATATGTCCAACATTACTATTACAGAAATGCAAATCAAAACTACAATGAGGTATCACCTTACACCGGTCAGAATGGCCATCATCAAAAAAAAAATCCTACAAATAAGAAATGCTGGAAAGGGTGTGGAGAAAGGGGAACATTTCAACACTGTTGGTGAGGCTGTGGAGGAAAGGAACTCTCCTACACTGTTGATAGGAATGTAAATTGGTTCAGGGGCTATTGAAAACAATATGGAGGTCCCTTAAAAACTAGTTACCATGTGATCCAGAGTAAACAAAACTTCAAAAAGATACATGCAGCCCAATGTTCATAGTAGCTCAATCAACAAAAGCCAAGACACGGAAGCCACCTAAGTGTCAATGAATTAGTGGATAAAGAAGATATGGTATATATATATATATACACACACACACACACACATATATATATATATATGTACACACACACATAGGAATATTACACAGCCATAAAAAGAAAAAAATAATGCCATTTGCTGCAACACAGATGGACCAAGAGATTATATACTATGTGAAGAAAGTCAAAGAAGTATATGATATCACTTATATGTACAATCTAAAAAATGATATAAATGAACTGATTTCAAAACAGAAACAGACTTAGAATACACACTTATGATTCCAAAGGGGAAAGGTTAAGGGATGGATTACTTAGGCATTTGGAGTTAACATATAGACATTAGTATATGTAAAACAAAGAATCAACAAAGACCTATCATATAGCAGAAAGACAAACCTAGACAGTGTATTAAAGAGCAGAGACATCACTTTGCTGACAAAGGGCCATATAGTCAAATTTATGGTTTTTCCAGTAGTCATGTACAGATATGAGAGTTGGCCCATAAAGAAGGCTGATCACCAAAGAATTGATGCTTTTGAACTGTGGTGCTGGAGAAGACTCTTGAAAGTCCCTTGGACAGCAAGGAGATCAAAGCAGTCAATCCTAAAGGAAATCAACCCTGAATATTCATTGGAAGGACTGGTGCTGAAGCTGAAGCTCCAATACTGTGGCCAGCTGATGTGAAGAGCCGATTCACTGGAAAAGACCCTGATGCTGGGAAAGATTGAGGGCAAGAGAAGAAGGGGGTGACAAAGGATGAGATGGTTGGATGGCATCACTGACTCAATGGACATGAGTTTGAGCAAACTCCAGGAGATAGTGAAGGACAGGGAAGCCTGGAGTGCTGCAGTCCATGGGGTCTCAAAGAGTTGGACATGACTGAGCGACTGAACAACAATAGCACAGAGAACACTACTCAATATTCCATAATAACCTAAATGGGAAAATAATTTGAAAAGAAAAGATACATATATATGTATAGTGAAACACTTTGCTGTACACTAGAAACTAACACAATCTGTGCTGTGCTTAGTCACTCAGTCGTATCCGACTCTTGGTGACCCCACGGACTGTAGCCCACCAGGCTCCTCTGTCCGCGGGGATTCTCCAGGTAAGAATACTGGAGTGAGTTGCCATGCTCTTCTCCAGGGGATCTTCCCAACCCAGGGATCGAACCCAGGTCTCCCGCATTGCAGGTGGATTCTTTACCATCTGAGCCACCAGAGAAGCTTCACATAAGTCAGAATGGTCACCATCAAAAACTCTACAATTAGGAAGAGCTGGAGAAGGTGTAGCAGAAAAGGGAATCCTCCTCCATTTGTTAACACAAATGACAATTTGTGCAGCTGCTATGGAAAACAATATAGAGGTCCTTTAAAAAATTAAAAATGGAGTTACCATATGATCCACAAGTCCACTCTTGGGTATATATCCAGAAAAGACAAAAACTATTTCAAAAAAATGCATTCATCCCTATGTTCATTATAGCTTTATTTACAATAGCCAAGACATGGAAGCAACCTAAATGTTCACAAGTGGAACAATACATAAAAAGGATGTATATATGTATCTGTGTGTATATGTGTGTGTGTACATATATATATACATATATATACACACACACATATATATATGGAATATTACACAGCCATAAAAAGAATGAAATAATACCATTTGCAGCACCATGGATGGACCTAGAGATTATCAACCTATGTGAAGTAAGTGAGACAGAGAAAGACAAGTATCATATGATATCACTTTTATGTGGAATGTAAAAAATGATACAAGTGACCTAATTTACAAAGCAGAAATAGACTCACAGATATAGAAAACAAACTTATGATACCAAGAGGAAAACATAAGAGGAGGGATAAACTAGGCATTTGGGATTAATATATACACACTACTATATGTAAAATTGGTAATCAACAAGGACCTACTTTATCACACAGAGAACACTACTTAATATTCTATAATAACCTAAATGGGAAAATACTCTGAAAAAGAATAGATACATGTATACATATAACTGAACCACTTTGCTGCACTCCTGAAATTAACACAACAAGGTAAATCAACTGAACTCCAATATAAGCTTTTTTAAAAAAAGAAAAAACATCTGTAACAAAAGAGAAAAATCTCAGAACAAAAATAAGACATACAGATGGCCAAAAGTCCTATGAAAAGATGTTGAACATCACTAAATATAAAGAAATGCAAATCACAACTACAATAAGGTATCACCTCAGACCAACCAGAACAGCCATCATCAAAAACTCTACAAATAATAAATGCTGGAGAGGGTGTGGAGGAAAAGGAACTCTCTTACACTATTGGTGGGAATGTAATTCTTACAGTCACTATGGAGCACAGTATGGAGGGTCTGTAAACTAAAAGTAGAGCTAATATATGACCCAGCAATCCCATTCCTGGGCATATATCCAGAGATAACCATAATTTGACAAAATACACACACCCTATCATTCATTTTAATAGCCAAGACAAGGAAACAGCCTAAACATCCATCAAGAGATGAATGGATAAAGAACATATGGTATATATCCAGTGGAATATTACTTAATAAAAAAGAATGAAATAATACCATGTGCAGCAACATGAATGGACCCAGAGATGATTATACTAAGCAAAGTAAGCAAAGCAGAGTAAGACAAATGTTATATGATATCACTTATTTGTGGAAGCTAAAAAATGATACAAATGAACTTATTTATGAAATAGACAGTCACAGATGTAGAAAACAAATTTATGGTTACCAAAGGGAAAGGAGAGTGGGAAAAGGGATAAATTAGGAGTTTGTGGTTAACATATACACATTACTATATATGTAAAATAGATAACCAACAAGGACCTACTGCATAGCACAGGGAATATACTTAGTATTTTGTAATAACCTATAAGGGAAAAGAATCTGAAAAACAATGTGTGTTGCATAACTGAATCACTGTGCTGTACACCTGAAACTAACCCAACATTCGAAAACAACTACACTTGAATATTAAAAACTCACCTGAAAAAAATTTCTAAAGCTTACCTGATAACTTAACAAATGCAAAAACAAAACAAAAACAGTGGCATTATTCCAACCACAAAAGGAAGGGATAATTATATAACAAGATAGGGGTGCTAGTTAGTGCTCAAATGGCAATCATATTACTATATATATCCATAAATTTATCAAATTTACACACTGTATCCCTTAAATGGACACATCACATATAAAATATATTTTAATAAAAAATAAGTAAAAAATTTTTTTTCAAAAAATAAGAGAAACACTGCTTAATTCATTTTTTAAATCTATGGCATTAAAATTTGCATGCAGTTTTTCTGTTGGGGATATGTCTTTGTCACATCCTGATTTCAAACTATTTTAAAAATCTATAGTATAGATTTTCCTGGTGATCCAGTGGCTAAGACTCTGCACTCCCAATGCAGGGGGCCTGGGATGGATCCCTGGTCAGGGAACTAGATCCCACATGCTGCAACTAAGGGCCTGCATGCTGCAACTAAGATCTGACATGGCCAAATAAATAAAATTAACAAAAAAGGTCACTCTTGTTTCTAAGTAATCCTTGCATTCAAGCCAGTGGTACTTGAAAAATAAATAAATAAAAGGAAAAATCTATGTTAATCAAAACAGTATGGTACCGACAGAAAAATAAAACATAGATCACTGCAACAGAAGACAAAGCGCAGAAAGTAACCCATGCATACATAATCAATTAACTTATGACAAAGGAGTCAAGAATATACAATGGGAAAAGAACAATCTCTTATACTTATTGAGATTGACAATCTCAATACTCAATAAATGGTATTGAGAAAACTGGACAGCCATATGCAAAAGAATGAAATGGGAACACTGTCCTACTCTGTACATAGGATTTTCTCAAAATGGATTAAACACTTGAATATTAAGACCTGAAACCATTCGATTCCTAAAAGAAGGCAAAATTGGCAAGCTTCTGGACATTGATCTTGGTGATAATTTTGGGGGATTTGACACCAAAAGCAAAGGCAAAAATAAATCAGACTACATCAAACAAACAAAAAGCTTCTGCACAGCAAAGGAACCATCAATAACATTATAAGGCAGGGGCTTCCCTGGTGTCCAGTGGTTAAGAATTCACCATGCAATGTAGGAGACACAGGTTCGAACCCTGATCCGAGAAGATCCCACATGCTGCAGACCATCTAAATCCGTGTGCCACCATTATCCAGCCTGTGCTCTAGAGCCCACGTGCTGCAACCACTGAGCCCGTGTGCCCTAGAGCCCGTGCTCCACGACAAGAGAAGCCACCACAGTGAGAAGCCAGAACACCACAACTGAACTGCAGGCCCTGCTCAGCACAACTACACAAAAGGCCACGCAGCGACAAAGACCCAGCACAACCAAAAATAAATAAAATTATTTTAAAAAATGAACAGGCAACCTACTGAATGGGAGAAAATATTTGAAAATCATACCTGATAAGGGGGTAATTTCCAAAATATATAAAGAACTCATAAATATAACTAGCAACCCCCCAACCCCCTCCCTGAGGAACAATCCAATTTAAAAATTGGCAGAAGATCTCACTAGACATTTTTCCAGTGACAACCTACAGATGGCCAACTGGTCCATGAAAAGATGCTCAATATCATTAATCATCAGGGAAGTGCAAATTAAAACCACAATGAGACACCACCTCATACCCATTAGAATGGCTATTATCAAAAAGACTTTAGATAACAAGTGTGGTGAAAATGTGGAGAAAAGGGAACCCTTGTGCAATGGTAGTGGGAATATAAATTGGTATAGCCGCTATGGAAAACAGTATAGAATTAAAAAATTAAAAACAAAACTACCTTCTGACCCAGATATTCCAATTCTGGGTATTTATCTGAAGAATATAAAATGCTACTTTGAAAAAATAAATGCACCCCTATGTTCATTGTAGTAATATTTACAACAGCAAGATATGAAAACACCTATGTGTCCTTTGATGGGTGAATGAGTAAAGATGTGGCATAAACAATACTAAACCATAAACAAGGAAATTCTGCCACTTACAACAACAGGGATGGACCTCGAGGGTATTATGCTAAATGACTTACATCAGAGAAAGTCAGAGAAAGATGATATTGTATGATCTTACATATCTGCAGAATTAAAACAAAAGCAAACCAAGTTCATAGTTACAGAGAACATATTGGTGGTTGCCAGCAACAGGGGTAGAGGCAATAGGGGTGGGCCAAATGGATGAAGCAAGTCAAAAGGTACAAACTTCCCATTACAACATTACAAGTCATAGGGATGTAATATATGGTGACTATAGTTAATAGTACTGTATTGTGTATTTGGATGTTGCTAAGCAGGTCAATCTTAAAAGTGCTAATCACAAGGAAAAAATTCCTGTAACTATGTATGGTGATGAATTTTACCTAAACTTATCATAGAGATCCTTCTGCAACACACACAAACATCAAATTGCTGTGTTGTACACCAGAAATTAATGTAATATTGTATGCCAATTTTGCTTCAGTTTTATTTTATTTTTTTTTCTAATTTTATTTTATTTTTAAACTTTACATAATTGTATTAGTTTTGCCAAACATCAAAATGAATCCATACAGGCATACATGTGCTCCCCATCCCGAACCCTCCTCCTCCTCCCTCCCACACCATCCCTCTGGGCCGTCCCAGTGCACCAGCCCCAAGCATCCAGCATCATGCATCGAACCTGGACTGGCAACTCGCCTCCTACATGATATTTTACATGTTTCATTGCCATTCTCCCAAATCTTCCCACCCTCTCCCTCTCCCACAGAGTCCATAAGACTGTTCTATACATCAGTGTCTCTTTTGCTGTCTCGTACACCGGGTTATTGTTACCATCTTTCTAAATTCCATATATATGTTAGTATACTGTATTTATGTTTTTCCTTCTGGCTTACTTCACTCTGTATAATAGGCTCCAGTTTCATCCACCTCATTAGAACTGATTCAAATGTATTCTTTTTAATGGCTGAGTAATACTCCATTGTGTATATGTACCACAGCTTTCTTATCCATTCATCTGCTGATGGACATCTAGGTTGCTTCCATGTCTTGGCTATTATAAACAGTGCTGCGATGAACATTGGGGTACACGTGTCTCTTTCCCTTCTGGTTTCCTCAGTGTGTATGCCCAGCAGTGGGGTTGCTGGATCATAAGGCAATTCTATTTCCAGTTTTTTAAGGAATCTCCACACTGTTCTCCATAGTGGCTGTACTAGTTTGCATTCCCACCAACAGTGTAAGAGGGTTCCCTTTTCTCCACACCCTCTCCAGCATTTATTGCTTGTAGACTTTTGGATCGCAGCCATTCTGACTGGTGTGAAATGGTACCTCATAGTGGTTTTGATTTGCATTTCTCTGATAATGAGTGATGTTGAGCATCTTTTCATGTGTTTGTTAGCCATCTGTATGTCTTCTTTGGAGAAATGTCTATTTAGTTCTTTGGCCCATTTTTTGATTGGGTCGTTTATTTTTCTGGAGTTGAGCTGTAGGAGTTGCTTGTATATTTTTGAGATTAGTTGTTTGTCGGTTGCTTCATTTGCTATTATTTTCTCCCATTCTGAAGGCTGTCTTTTCACCTTGCTAATAGTTTCCTTTGATGTGCAGAAGCTTTTAAGGTTAATTAGGTCCCATTTGTTTATTTTTGCTTTTATTTCCAATATTCTGGGAGGTGGGTCATAGAGGATCCTGCTGTGATGTGTCCAGACGGCTTCACAGCTGAATTCTACCAAAAATTTAGAGAAGAGCTAACACCTATCCTGCTCAAACTCTTCCAGAAAATTGCAGAGGAAGGTAAACTTCCAAACTCATTCTATGAGGCCACCATCACCCTAATACCAAAACCTGACAAAGATCCCACAAAAAAAGAAAACTACAGGCCAATATCACTGATGAACATAGATGCAAAAATCCTTAACAAAATTCTAGCAATCAGAATCCAACAACACATTAAAAAGATTATACACCATGATCAAGTGGGCTTTATCCCAGGGATGCAAGGATTCTTCAATATCCGCAAATCAATCAATGTAATACACCACATTAACAAATTGAAAAATAAAAACCATATGATTATCTCAATAGATGCAGAGAAAGCCTTTGACAAAATTCAACATCCATTTATGATAAAAACTCTCCAGAAAGCAGGAATAGAAGGAACATACCTCAACATAATAAAAGCTATATATGACAAATCCACAGCAAACATTATCCTCAATGGTGAAAAATTGAAAGCATTTCCTCTAAAGTCAGGAACAAGACAAGGGTGCCCACTTTCACCATTACTATTCAACATAGTTTTGGAAGTTTTGCTTCAGTTTTAAAAATTACATGACCTTGTGCTCTCAGGGCTTTCCAGGTGGCACTAGTGGTAAAGAACTCTCCTGCCAAGGCAGGAGATATAAGAGACACGAGTTCGATCCCTGGGTCAGGAAGATCCCCTGAAGGAGGGCGTGGCAACCCATTAAATTATTCTTGCATGGAGAATCCCATGGACAAAGGAGCCTGGCGGGCTATAGTCCATAGGCTTTCAGAGAGTCAGACATGACTGAAACAGCTTAGCGTACATGCACGTGCTCTTGAGAATGTGCAACTTTGTTCCATTCATAGAGAAACACAGGACACCAAAAAGATGTACCCTATCTGCTTACATTTCAACTTTCCCCCACAATTACTATGTATGTCCTAAAGACAACTTCTTACACATCATGCCTTACTTCCCTACTGGAAAGTAATTCCACATACTCTCTCCCCCAGGGAGCTGAAATGAAATAAATGAAGCCACGTGTATTGTAGGTGTAAAAATGTGTGTATCTCAAAATGCTATCACTTAAAATGTGTCTACTTTTTAATGCTTTTGAATTGTTTCACACACCAAAAAAAAAAAGAAAAGAAAAGAAGAAAAAGTTTACAAAATTGTAACTGAAGCTCACAGTTTAAAAACCAAGCTAAAAATCATTATAATTTTTCACAGGAGGAGGATTAGGCAAACTCTGGCAGCAGATGACTTCACAAGATGTGAAGAAGTTAAGACTCTTCAAAGGACTGCTTTTTTATGTTCCTTAGTGTGATGTACCTCACAAATGAGTTTCGCTTTTTTTTTTTTTTTTTAAAAAAAAAAACAAACGCACCTGCTGATCTCATTTCTGATCTCTAGGTCTCCTCTGAGCGAACCCTATGTCTCATCTCCAACAAGATGGACTAGCCTATCTCTATCTTAGAAACTCAATGAGATTAAGTTTTATACCCCCAGCTTTGAGCAGATGACCTTTGTCCTTGGTTCGGTCTTTAAGGACATTTGCTTGGAGGATGATACCTGATGATTGGTTCCCCTAAGATTGCTGGAGTTATGGAATTTCAGTTGATGGATGGCTTGTCGTTTTAGTCCCTTTATTATCTTTTTAGACCAATGTGGATTACAAAAAATTTCCCAACCTTCTAAGGCACAGTGCTGCTCTACAGGATTAGATTTCAGTAGACCTCACTCTAGTCCACCTGAATCAGAACGGAATCAGTATTTTAACAAAGTTCCCTAGGCAATGGTAGTCTCTAGCCAAGGATTAGAACCATTGGACTAGACCAGCCTCTTTAAAATGTCTGAGCACTAGGATTTTGTCCTCCTGACATACCACATACTTTAGTGAAATACCTGAGATCCTGTGTGCATAAAGCAAGTGTCTCAACAATTTAACTTTGCCAATTTTGTGGGAGTGGGGCTCTTTCCCTGTGAGACTTCTGAGCGTATCCTCATTGGAAGTGAGTCACAGATTTGGTTCAATCACATGCTCATCAAAGTATATTTGCTTGAAGTACCCTGACATTGGGGCACAGTGGTAAAGAATTGCCTGCCAATGCAGGAGACGCAAGATACATGGGTTTAAAACCTGGGTCGGGAAGATCCCCTGGAGAAGGAAATGGCAAGCTGCTTCAGTATTCTTGCTTGGGAAATCCCATGGACAGAGGAGCCTGGAGGGCTACAGTCCACGGGTTTGCAAAGAGTCAGACACAACTAAGCTCACACACGCATGTGCACACACACACACACCCTTACATCATTAACTCTCTTTTTAAACTGACAAATTTTGTGCTGCTGTTTTTGGCAAAAGTCAAATTGAAAGAACTCTCTCTCATTCAAACATTTACATACACGCATACACAACCCCCACCCCCCCCACACACACACAGGCTTACTTTTCTCAGTTGTTTTCTGATAACTAGTTATCAGAATACTATAAACATGAGAAATGGAATATTTCTGGCCATATCAGTAAACAAAGGATGTTGCAGTCATTAAAGACTGCAGTCCTCCAATGTGAGCAGGCAAGCCCTGAGGACACTTAGGAAGGAAAAGAACCCCTGCCATCTACCAGCTATCAGACTGCAGCCACTCCCCATGATGAGCCCTGAGGGAACTCAGGATGTGATAATACAGGATCCTGACCCCAGATAGTTGAGGTGCATATCAAAGGAACGCTTCTGTGAGCCCAGACTCTTGAATCTTCCCACACATAGAAAAGTGCTATATTCCTTGAGATATCTGATTTTAACTAACAATAATCTTTTGCTGCTATGCAAGCTGGATTGTGGAGGAACCAGAGATCAAATTGCCAACATTCCTTGGATCATAGAAAAAGCAAGAGAATTCCAGAAAAACGTCTACTTCTTCTGCATTCACTATGCTAAAGCCTTTCACTATGTGGATCACAATAAACTGTGGAAAATCCTTAAAGAGATGGGAATACCAGACCACTTTACTTGCCTCCTGAGAAATCTGTATGCAGGTCAAGAAGCAACAGCTAAAACCAGACATGGAACAACAGACCGGTTCTAAATTGGGAAAGGAGTACATCAAGGCTGTATATTGTCACCCTTCTTATTTAACTTATATGCAGAGTACATCATGCAAAATGCTGGGCTGGATGAAGCATAAGCTGGAATCAAGATTGCCAGGAGAAATATCAATAACCTCAGATATGTAGATGACACCACCCTTATGGCAGAAAGTGAAGAGGAACTAAAGAGCCTCCTGATGAAAGTGAAAGAGGAGAGTGAAAAAGTTGGCTTAAAACTCAACATTCAAAAAAATAAGATCATGGCATCTGGTCCTATTACTTCATGGAAAATAGATGGGGAAACAATGGAAACACTGACAAACTTTATTTTCTTGGACTCCAAAGTCACTGCCATGAAATTAAGAGGCTTGCTCCTTGGAAGAAAATCTATGACCAACCTAGACAGTGTACTAAAAAGCAGAGACATTACTTTGCCAACAAAGGTTCCATCTAGTCAAAGCTATGGTTTTTCCAGTAGTCAAGTATGGATGTGAGAGTTGGACCATAAAGAAGGCTGAATGCTGAAGAATCGATGCTTTTGAGCTGTGGTGTTGGAGAATACTCTTGAGAATCCCTTGGACTGCAATGAGATCAAACCAGTCAATCCTAAAGGAAATCAATCCTGAATATTCATTAGAAGGAGTGATGCTGAAGCTGAAGTTCCAATACTTTGGCCACCTGATGTGAGGAACCAAGTCATTGGAAAAGACTCTGATGCTGGGAAAGACTGAAGGCAGGAGGAGAAGGGGGTGACAGAGGATGAGATGGTTGGATGGCTTCACCGACTCAATGGATGTAAGTTTGAGCAGGCTCTGGGAGATGGTGAAGGACAGAGAAGCCTGGCACGCTGCAGTCTATGGGGTTGTAAAGAGTAGGACATGACTGAGCAACTAACAACAACAACAATCTTTTGATGTTCCTGAGTACCTGCCCTTTGTTGCAAAACTTCTATATGACCTGGCTCCTCCCCTTACCTCCTGGGAACAGTTTCTCAGAGCTATCTGAAGTGCTGCCTCTGGGGCTGCAGTCCTTGTTTTGCCTCAAATAAAACTTAACTTGCAACTCTCACACTGAGTTACTTTTTTATTTTTAACACATTTACTTTGAGTAATGGCCAGGCTTTCCATGTGGAATAGTCTAAATTCTCTGTCTCAGTTATAAGAAAATGTAACTGAGCATTTTGGCTGACTTTGGGCTGGGACTTGATTCTTCTTCCAATAGGTAGACTTGAGCAACACCTTCTTACCACCTAAGTCCATCCTCTGATAGATGTGCTGCTAAAGGACAACTCAGGGCAAAAGCAAGTCAACCTACATCCCTACTGATGTTTTGTATATACATATGAAGTGTACAAATTCCCTGGTAAACACTAATAATAAATGCTTAATAAAGACTTGGTTGAATGAATGTATGGTATACTTGAGTCAATGAGCAGAGGAGGCTGCTGGGAGACAGGATGGGCAACTGAATATAGTCATATTTTATGAATGAACAATGGCCGACTTCCCTGGTGGTCTAGTGGTTAAAAATCCACCTGCCAATGCAGGGGACATAGGTTCAGTCCCTGGTCCAGGAAGATCCCACATGCTGCAGGACAACAAATCCTGTGCCCCAAACTACTGAAGCCTTAGAGCCTGTGCTTCACAACAAGAGAAGCCACCGTAATGAGAAGCCTGCACACAGCAACTAGAGAGTAGCCCCCACTCACCGCAACTAGAGAAAGCCAACATGCAGCAACGAAGACCCAGCACAGCCAAAAATAAATTAAATACACCAATAGCAGCAAACAATGGGACCACTGAGAGAGATTTTGTCATAGGGTAAAGAGAAGCTTGGTACAGCAAGCCAGTCTCAGCTGAGGGTTGAAAGGAAGTGATGATTTTGACCCTACGGTGACAATAACACTTATGTGGTGGTGCCAGAGCCACACGGGCCTAAACTTCCAAGGAGGGGTGCCTTGCCTTGAGAACAAAGCCTGCAGGCATAAGCCGAACTAACTATAAACATTCCCAGGCCCCAGGACCCTTCTCTGGGACCCTCCTCTTTCTGAGAAAAACACCAGAGGGTCCTGTGCCCTTTCTTTTTAGGAACATAACTGGTGGAGAAATTTTTACATCATCAGGAATGAACAAGACGGCACAGCTGAGAACTGTAGCTCCAGAGACATGGTTCATTGTTGAAACACCAGCTCCTCTAGCCAAGACGGCCTTCTTCACCAGAAGTGTGGACACATATAAAGGGGCTTGGGATCCCCAGAAACACTTGGTCTATACAGCCTCCTAACTGTGCCACAGGATTCATTTTCCACATCTTCCTCTTAGTTCTAGAACCCCCCAAGTTCCAGTTTATAGCATATAAGTATATGGCTTCTGTTTGTGGTATATATGTGGGTTTTGTTGTTATGAAAATGAAAAAAGAGGAATGAGTTTTTCTTTTTCCCTTTTCTGAGAACAAAGAAGATAAAGAGAACAGTGAGCAGGCCTGAACATTCTTAGTTTTTCACTTTAATTGCACCTAAGTCTGCATGTCTGTAACTAAGTCTGCTTTCTCGCCCCCTAACTCTGCAGGAGCTATAATTCACATTTTCTGCTATTGGTTCTATGTTAAGTGCATCCCCTATCTGGTGTTTTACCCTTACAACAACGCTTCCCCTTGTAGTTACATATCAGAAAGTAGGCCGCAGGGCCACTGAACTGCCAGACTCAATTACTGGGTTACTGACTCCAGTTTCTGGGTGTCTTTGAAACGATGCAAGAGGAAGAAATCAAGATCCTATTACCTCATTACCTTTGTTCCTCGTTACCAACTCTTGACTCCGAGCCCTTGCCTTACATAAGCCCCTAGACTCCCCATGGAGAGGGGGCGCAGTGCTTGAGGCACGAGCCTAACTCTGTTCCTCTCTCCACTGGCTGAGAATAGAAAGCCCCCTTTCTATTTCCCCCAAACTCTCTCTCCGTGTATTTCATTCAGCTTCAGTGGACAGAGAAGGCCAAGATTTTGGCCGGCAACAGTTTCTGTTATTTAATGAAAAAATTTAATTCTCCACATTATTCCAGTTTACTCCAGAATCCCAACCAAAATCCCAAACCAGGGATTTTACTAATATTCTATAATGCAAAGCTAGAGGGGAATGTACAAGAGAAATTTGGGGGAAAAATACACGTGTGAATAAACATGGACTCAAGAGACCAAGTGGAACATGAGATCAAGTGGAAAAGAGAGAGGCCGGTGTCTGTTTTTTCATACCACCACCCCAATTTTCAGTGGACAATGAGCAATGGCCTACAATTCAACTCAGTTTTGATACTATCAACCTGAAGATAGCATGAGATTACATCGGTTAAGGGCTCAGTCCTGCAAGACTGCTCCTCCCCAACATATACACACATACTTTAGATGCCAGTCTCAAATCCAGGTTGTCATTTGCTCTGACCCACCTGTCATAGGTCAGAGGTTCCCACAACTCCCTCCTCAGGCTCTATTAATTTCCTAGAGCAGCTCACAGAACTCTGAGAAACGTCTACTAATAGATCATGGATGAAATGGTTGGATGGCATCACCTATTCAATGGACATGTTTGAACATACTCTGGGAGATAGTGAAGGACAAGGGAGCCTGGCATGCTGCAGTCCATGGGGTCACAAAGACTTGAACATGACTGACTGAACAACAATATGATAGACAAAACTCAGGGACAGCCAGATGGAAGAGATGAGTAGGGCAAGGCGTAGGGAAAGGGGGCGGAGCTTTCATGCTCTATCTAGGTGAGCCACTTCCCCCAAATCTTCCAATGTTCACCAACCTGGAAGCTCTACAAACTCTGTCCTTTTGAGTGTTTATGGAGGCATGATTGATTAAATCGTTGGCCACTGGTAACTTAACTAAATTCCCAGCCCCTCTCCTCTCCAGGAAACCTGGGGATGGGACTAAAAGGTTCAACCCTCTCATCACCTCATCACACTGTGGATTCCCCTGGCAACCAGCCCCCATTTTTGGAGACAGAGGTTTTCCAAGAACTATCCTTAACATAACAAAGGCATCTTTATCACTCTCATTACTAAGGAAATTCCAAGCATGTTAGCTCTTCGCCAGCAAAGGGACAAAGACTAAATATACATTTCTCATTATAAATCATAATGTCACAGATGTCAAGAAAAGAAGTATTTTAATGAGAGAGGATAAGGGACTGTTTCCTTAAGTTATTAATAGTATGTGAAAGTATGTAAATTTTAAGAGCACAGTCTGAACAACTTTATACATGTAGAGTCTCATGTAACCACCAACCACATCACAGTATGGAATATTTTCAGCACCTAGAAGGTTTGTTTTTTTTTTTTTTTGTCCTCTCCACGTTGATTGTCCCCAAAGGATAACCATTATTTTAATGTATCATCATAGACTACTTTTGCCTATTTTAACCTTTATATGGAGGCATCATACTTTGTGGGGTGTGTGTTTGCTGTTTTTTGTGGAGAGGACAGTTTTTAACTAAGGTTGTTACAGCCCAGATGACATTTAATGGTATGATTGAGAAGCAAAAACAAATGTAGAATATAAGGAGTCCCTTTCCAAGTCTAACTCAAAAAGAGTGTTCTCCTATCAAAAAAGCCAGACTGAGCCCTAAAAACCCCTGTCATAGAAGCAAAGGTAAACACTGTTTATATGACAAGAAGGATTTACTCCTAAGTACAGTCCCATTGGAGGAGAGTGTCTATTTAATATTTCAGTCCAACATAGATCTGCAGAGGCAAGTGGGATCAATAAAAGCTAGAGAGACCGCAGTTGCTGTGATATGTGAGTGGAGATGGAGAGAACCCTTTATAATCAGGATGCCCCCTCTATACCAAGGAATCCCAAGAGTTTCAGATGGTACTGGGCATATGGCAGGCCTTCAACAAATATCTGATGAAAGAGTGTTGAACTAAATGAATAATGAATAGTGTAGAAGGAAGACTTCTAAAATATTATCATATTATACACCCATCACTCAGAAACTGGGAGTAAGCTGATAGACAACGGTACTTGTTTTGGTGAAACTTCAAATTTTCTTTTTAAAGATACTCCGGTTCTGGGACTTCCCTGGTGGTCCAGTGGTTAGGAAAGACTCCAGGCTCCCAATGTAGGGGGTGCGGGTTCATCCCTCATCAGGGAACTAGATCCCCTATGTCATAAGTAAGAGTTCACATGTCACAACTAAACATACTATGTGCCACAATGAAGACTTGGTGCAAAGAAATAATTTACAAAAAAAAAAAAAAAAAATTCCAGTTCTGTCTCTGTGAAGAAAGCTGAGCGCAAAAGAATTGATGCTTTTGAACTGTGGTATTGGAGAAGACTCTTGAGAGTCCCTTGGACAGCAAGGAGATCCAACCAGTCCATCCTAAAGGAAATCAGTCCTGAATATTCATTGGAAGGACTGATGCTGAAGCTGAAACTCCAATACTTTGGCCACCTCATGCGAAGAGTTGACTCATTGGAGAAGACCTAATGCTGGGAAAGACTGAAGGCAGGAGAAGGGGATGACAGAGGATGAGATGGTGGGATGGCATCACTGACTCAATGGACATGAGTTTGAGTAAGCTCTGGGAGTTGGTGATGGACAGGGAGGCCTGGCGTCTGCAGTCCATGGGGTTGCAAAGAGTCAGACACAACAGAGCGGCTGAACTGAACTGATTTCTCTCTCAAGCAAATAACAATGAAATATTATCAGCACAATTCCCTAAGTAATTTGAAATACCTAATGGCTGATCAGTTTACTAGTTCAATTCTTTTCTCTGGGTACTAGGGCAGGTCTTCCTACAAAAGTGTTAAATCAATATTATGTGTTACATGGGTGGATTTCAATATCATCTTCACATGCAAGTATTTTAGTATCAGAAAGAATTTTTCTATAATTTTAAATTGTCTAACATGATGAATTATTATAATTTAAATAATGCCATAGTTAAATCCACTGCGGTATCATGGACTGGATTTTGGAACAGAAGAACATTAGTGATAAAAACTGGTGAAATCCAAATAAAGTCAAGAGTTTTAGTAAGTAGTAATGTACCAGTATTCATCTCTTGCTTTTGACAAAGGTATCATGGGTATGTCAGATGTTAACATTAAGAGAAACCAGGTGAAGGATATATGAGAACACTATACTATCTTTCGAGAAGGCAATGGCACCCCACTCCAGTACTCTTGCCTGGAAAATCCCATGGATGGAGGAGCCTGGTAGGCTGCAGTCCATGGGGTCGCTAAGAGTTGGGCACGACTGAACGACTTCACTTTCACTTTTCACTTTCATGCATTGGAGAAGGAAATGGCAGCCCACTCCAGTGTTCCTGCCTGGAGAATCCCAGGGACGGCGGAGCCTGGTGGGTTGCCGTCTATGGGGTCGCACAGAGTCGGACACGACTGAAGTGACTTAGCAGCAGCAGCGGCAGCATACTATCTTTACAACTTTTTTGAAAATCCAAATTATTCCAAAATTTATGGTTTATTTTTAAAAATACAGTGGGACCTCCCTGATGGTCCAGTAGTTAAGACTCTGTGCTTCCAATACAGGGGGCAAGGGTCACTCTCTGGTCAGGAAACTAAGACCCCATATGCTGTGCAACACAGCCAAATTTGTTTTTTACTTTTTTCAATTAAAAAAAAAAATACAGTAAGTCCCACTAGTTTTTGCTGTAGAAGATGATGAATGTTTGCTATTTACTTGACTTTTTGAGGCATATGAAGGGAGGGAGAAGCAAAGGATCTTTTATACTTCTTTACCTATACCATAGGAGCACACATCCAAAAAGAGCTTGGCTTCATTAAACACACATTCACATATTGACAATAGCTATGCTCACAGGTGTAGTGGAAGGCTAAGGGTGAGAGGGAAGTAGGAATGTTTATAAAAGGGGAACATGAGGGATCTCTGTGATGCTGGAAATGTTCTGAATCTTCAGTCTCAATGGTACACAATTATGATACTAAACTCTAGTTTTGCAAGATGAGAAGAACCTGGGTGAAGGCTACATAGGATCTCTCTGTATTTTATTTTAGATTTTTGACCATGCTGTGCAGACTATGGGATCTTAGTTTCCCAACCAGGATGGAAACCAGGCCCACAGCAGTGAAAGTGTCAAGTCCTAGGAATTCCCTCTGTATTATCAGCTTTCTCAAAATAAAAAGTTTATTAAAAAGACTTACAGAGAGAGGAAAGGTAAAATAAAGAGAAAAATAGATGTGTTCAAACAAAATATTGATAATACTACAAATATAACATTTGATAATTATGAGCCATATTAGCATTGATTTCCAAGGCCAAATTGAGCTTGTAAAGAGAATTATCAAACTACTGTTTAGAACAGTAAGAAAAATTTTTCTTTTGTAATCTGTAGTCTCTAATGAGCAATGTAACTGATCCAAAGGTTATCATTCAGATGTCACACAAAAGCACAGAATAAAAACTATGAATTATATGTGAATCAGATCTACAGTTCTTGGTGAATAAGTTACATGATGGAATGAATGAATGAATGAATCAAACACCACTTCTTCCCAACCTCCAGGATTCCATACTTTCAATTATCTTCCCTAATTTTGCTTCTCCACTGGCTCCTTCCTCCTCAAATATGCTTAGAGCTTCCCTACCCTTAAATCCCCTGATCTCTTCACAAATAGCTTGTCATTTACAAGAGAAAAGACCAGTAACTTCACAGTGGAGCAAACCAGTGGACACTGACTTACATGAGTGATCAAAGCTACCATCACCGGTAAGTGACCAACTGACTTCATGTGGCTCCTGACAGGACAAGCTAAGAAGGAAACTAAACTGCTCAACTCCATTGAATTGTAAGTAAATATTAGAGAAACCCAATACTAAGCAACATTCTACAAACCAATGGCTGCAAAATATCCATGTGATGAAAGACAAAGAAGGCAGAACAACCGTTGCGTATGACAGACATGATGACTAAACGGAATGTGTGAGATTCTCAATTTGATCCTATGCCAGGAAAATGTGTTATGGAAACTTTATCATGAAAACTGCCAACATTTTGGGACTTCACTAGCAGTCCATTGGTTAAGAATCTGCCTTCCAATGCAGAGGACTCCGGTTTGATCTCTGGTTGGGGACCTAAGATCCCACATGCTGCAGGGCAACCAAGCTGGAGTGTCCCAACTCCTGAGCTCCATATGTCCCAATGAAGAGCCCCTGTGCCACAACTAAATGAATACATTAAAAATATTAAAAAAAAAAAACCTTTAAAGTACAGCAGTCATATTTTAAAATAGCAACCTCCTATGTAAATCCAAAGCCAACAAGTATAAGACTATATATCAGAGTCAACAAAAATGTTAGTCCGTTATATAACTTTTCGTTAGTTACATGGTTTGAAAGTGACACATTCTATCATACAAATGATATGGGAGATGAATGTTCAATTAGTATTTGGTATATAAAGATAAAATCAAGACATTAAAAATGGGTAATACTTTACTACTGTAGTCATAAAACTGAATCACTACTCAAAGAGACTATTTGATATTTTGTTCACCAAAAAAAATATCATTCTCTACTTTTAAAAAAGTCTATTTTATTCTTTGCAAAGAACATATATTATTTAAATTATTCTTACTTAAATCACAAATTCCTTTCCCCTCATTTTTTGGTTTCTAAACTTCTTATAATTAAATATTATAAACATTATTCCAAGATGCCATATGGTCATTAATTCAATAGTAAGCAGCAGCTTAGTACTATTTTTATATTCTGATTTCCTGCCATTCCCATCTGTCCCATTAATGACCTAGATATCAGATTTTGATTAATTTTCCCCCAGCTCTTACATTTATTTCTAGTTTTCTAAAAAATCGTCTCTGGTCTGTTGGCTGCATAAAATGAATCTTCCTAAATATCTGGTCTCAAATACTTCACTATTATACAAGGGTAGTCTTGACTTCATCATGAAAAGAAAACAACCAATAAAAAACAGTTATTCTGAATTAGGGGCGATTGAATCAACTTTGATTAACATGTATCTTCTCAATTTTTCTAGTATGCTCTGAGAATATCTTGTTTTTGAAGTTGTCCCAGCAACTTTTTTTTCCCCAGCCAAACTAGAATTGTCCTGCTTGGCCTAATTAGAACTGAACTGTTTGGTTTTCATTAAACAACTCTGCTCAGTATTTTGTGGTTTTAAGTTGTTATAAGTCATTTAAGATTTTGTATTAGATCACATATCTAGGAGAAAGGAACCCCAAACACTCAGATTTAAGCAAGGCATATCTCAATTGATTGCATGTCATTTTTGAAATGATTCATGTAAAATACCATATATGAACTATGGGTATTAATGTCTACTTAAGAAAATGACTATATTGTAGAGTAGTCCCAATAAATGTAGTTAATGAATGGATGAATGAAATATAAAATGGAACACTAAATAAACAGATTCATATACTAGTAAAAGCATATGAATTAGGTAACTGAGTTCAAGGCTTGCTGCTGCTGCTGCTGCTAAGTCGCTTCAGTCGTGTCCAACTCTGTGCGACCCCAAAGACGGCAGCCCACCAGGCTCCCCCATCCTTGGGATTCTCCAGGCAGGAACACTGGAGTGGGTTGCCATTTCCTTCTCCAATTCATGAAAGTGAAAAGTGAAAGTGAAGTCGCTCAGTCGTGCCTGACTCTTAGAGACCCCATGGACTGCAGCCTACCAGGCTCCTCCGCCCATGGGATTTTCCAGGTAAGAGGACTGGAGTGGGGTGCCATTGCCTTTCAGTTCAAGGCTTAGTTCCTTGATTAACTGCATATGTAACTTTAGTCACAGATCAAAAAGGTACTGTAAAGTTCATCATACTGGTTGAAATGAATCTATCTGGAAAATAAAGGCACCAAACTAGAGGTGCCTATGATTTCATAAAGGTTTATGGCCTTATGGCTGTGATGTGAATGCCACAGCTTATGCATGACAGGGTGTACATGTGGGAAAGAAGTTCTCCTTACATGCCCTGTTCCTTTCATGGTGGGGATGGGTGGGAGGGGATCTTTCCCAGAAGCCTCCTATAATTTCCCTTTTATCTCATTGGCCACAATTGAGTCATATAGCCAATTCTGACTGCAAAGTTGGCTAGATAGTGAAGACTGGGTATTTTCAACCTCTAGATGGAGATAGGCAAGGAAGAAGACTGGGAATGGCTGTCGACTAGGCAGTCGACAGTCTGCCACAAGTCAGCTCACTGGTTTTAATGATGATGAAGATGAATCCAGAGAAGTGACTTACAGCAGTTTAATGTTAGGGCCAGAATCAAAACTAGAACTTATACCTTCTAATTGTGCAGTTCTGAGCATCCCCTAGTAGCCACAGTGCTTCTTCAAAGGTACCATACTGGGACTTCCCTCATGGTCCAGTGGCTAAGAATCTGCATGCCAAGGCAAGGGACACACGTTCGACCTCTGGTCCAGGAAGATCCCACGTTTCACGGAGCAACTAAGCCCATGTACCACAACTACTGCGCCTACGTGCCTAGAGCCTGTGAGCCACAACAAGAGAAGTCACCACAATGAGAAGGCCCCACTCATCACAGCTAGAGAAAGCCTGAGCAAATCAGCAAGGATCCAGTGCAGCCAAATATAAAAATAATTTTAAAATAGTGAAAGTGAAGTCACTCAGTCACGTCCAACTCTTTGTGACCCATGGATGGAGAAGACTGGTAGGCTACAGTCCATGGGATTTTCCAGGTAACAGTATTGGAGTGGGTTGCCATTTCCTTCTCCAGGGGATCTTCCCAACCCAGGGATCGAACCTGGGTCTCCCACATTGCCCGCAGACGCTTTACCCTCTGAGCCACCAGGGAAGCCCTTATTTAAAAATAAGTTATTATTTATTTTTAAAAAAGGTATCATATCTTCAGCTCTGAGATAATGGGGTTGACTAGAAGCAATTAATTCAGCAATGTATAAATGGGCATCAATTGAGCACTTAATATATTCCAAATAATGAGTGAAGTACAGGAGATCAAAAGTTAATAGTTTCTTCCCTCAAAATCTGAATGATCTTAATATTTTACATTCATAAATAACAATTATAATTTTAAAGCAATAAAGTGAATCAATTATCCATTCTGAGAAAAGGTTTAGAAGGTACATATAAATCAGAAAATATTGCTATTAGCTTACAATATTATCTAAGGCAGGGGTTAACAAACTGTAGCCTGTGGACCAAATCCAGCCCACTGTTTGGATATAAATGAAGTTTTATTGGAACACAGCCATACCCATTCGTATACATTTATTCTATGACTGCCTTCCTAATACAGTGGCATAGCTGAGCAGTTGCAACAGAATCGAATAGTTGAGATGGAAACCATAGATTGCAAAGTCTAAAATATTTACTATCTGGCCATTTACAGAAAATGTTTGCCAATCCCTTATTTAAGGGGGAAAAGAAGAATGTTTATATAAAATAATAGATGGCTCTTGTTTATCTCATCATGTCCTCCAAATGTTTTACTGACATTTGACTCTCTCGTTTTTGGCTTCCTACCAATTCAGCAGATTGGACATCAACATCAGTAATACAAGACTTTGATTACTTGTGCCACTGCTACTTTGAAAACATTCAAAGAATGCTTCAGTTAGCAGATAAGTTATTTTTGTTTCAGAGAGCAGTTATTCACTCTGTTCAAGATGACGAAGATTTGATTTGGTTGGCTTAAATGGCATTTTTGGAGAACTTGAATCTATCAGCGCATATGTAAGTATATTGTGTGAGGCAAGTCAAATTCAGCTGACTCCAGTTTGTTTCCTGGCATCGGCCAAGACACCTGGAAGTTTCCCTTCCTCTGGTGGCTGAATATCCACACCTAAATGCTTGTCCGTGTCTCAGATACAGGTTTCAAGTTCAACTCAACCCTTCTCTCCACACTGTTTATAGTATCCCCCACCTAACCAGATGTTCCACAGGCTGGGGTTCTAATTCTGACTTCACCACTCTTGGAATTTGGCTTCCCTGGTGGCTCAGACTGTAAAGCATCCGCCCGCAATGCGGGAGACCCAGGTTCTATTCCTGGGTCGGGAAGATCCCCCGGAGAAAGAAATGGCAACCCACTCCAGCACTCTTGCCTGGAAAATCCCATGGATGGAGGAGCCTGATAGGCTATATAGTCCATGGGGTCGCAAAGAGTCGGACACGATTGAGCGACTTCACTCACTCACTTTCAAATTTCTTTTTTCAGTTTTCTTTTTTGTACAATGGGGAGAATTGTTTTCACCTCACTTAGGATTGGTGTAAAAATTAAAGGAGACATTGAGTATAAAGTGCTTGGCACACAGCAGATATAAAAAATTACTTCTCCTTCCACACACTTCTCAAAACATCAGGCTTTAAATCTTGAGAATTCAGCTTCTGCTTCAGGCTTCAAATCATTTCCAAAAACGTGGCTATCACCTTGCTTCTTCCCTGTGTATGTGCTAAGTCACTTCAGTCGTGTCCATTTCTTTGAGACCCTATGGACCGTAGCCTGCCAGGCTCCTCTGTCCATGGGTTTCTCTAGGCAAGAATACTGGAATGGGTTGTCATGCCGTTTTCCAGGGTATCTTCCCGACAGGAGTTCAAACTCGCATTTTCTGTATTGGCAGGCTGATTCTTTACAACTAGGGCCACCTGGGAAGCTTCTCTAAATGGCTGCAATTATCTCCCATCTCTTCTTCCTTGCTCTGATTGCATGCTTTTTTGAGCCATCTTACTACAATTTTACTTAGCAATCTACATTTACAACAAAATAAAACTCCATTCTTAGTTTGCTACATTTTGATCAATTCAGTCATGATCTGCCTTCCTCTCCAAGCCCATCTCTGCTCCACCTGGTGTCTCACCTTCCAGTTGGCCAGCCCAAGCGTCTTCCAGTGGTAGTCTCAGGGTCCCAGAGAGCAGAAGAAAAGTCCCAGTGAGCCAGCATTTTTGAGTCTCTGTGTCTTTCTTACTGCAGTATATTTAACATACCTGCTTGTGTCTTCTTTGTTTATGTCTGATTGGATGTAACAAGTTATATGGCCTAGAGTCAGTGTGGATAAAAGAGTATGTATATAAGGAGAGGTTCTTCTTGGCGGGGCAGGGCATTACTGTAACAATTAGCCCAGTCACTTCCTAATTATGTGACACTTGACAATTCACTTACCTCACTGACACCGTTTCTTAAATGTGTACAACACAGACACCATTCATAAGATCCCTGTAAGACAAAAACTTTTTAATTCCTTACATATATTGTGCCTTACACATAAACCCATTGTTATACAACCTTGCTAGGAACTAAGGAGAACTAAAGAAAAACAAAGGGTGTCAGTAAATATCTGCTGTTTATATAAATGAAATGATTGCCTTGAGAAATGGACTAGTTGTAATATGGTCTTTGTCAGAGATGTTTTCCACTTTAATAACTTTCCTCCTGATTTATAAGTGTATATTTAGAGTAGAAAAATAGAGGAAAGTAATATTAACTAAAATCCCATTCATAAGAGAACCACTCTTAACATCCCATCAGATTCCTCTTTAACCTTGTTTTGTATGAATTTTTTAAAATTTGGATTTCAAGCTTATTAACAGCTTACAAGCAAAGTTGAAACATCTTCTGAAAAGAGAAAATGGGTTTAATTATTTCCACTTTTAAAACTTATTAAAAACATTTGTGTGTTGAAATAAAAGCCATCTTACTGACATACCATTTAATTTTTGTTAATAAGGCATCAAGAATGGTGACTGAGACTGCCAGGAGACAGAAAAACATTCACTTGCTTGTTTGGCAGCTAATAAGTCACAGCCATAAAACTTACAATAACTGACAAGTTATAAATATGCCCTATTTTCCTTCTTTAAAAAAATTCCTCATAATCAAAATCATTTCCTTTACTTGACTCATCACAGGCGCCTTCTGCCAAGAGTATCTTCTCCATGCAAGAGTGAAAAAGCAGCTCCACCTTTTTAAAGTTTTTTATTTGTTTTTTACATAGGCTACTATTGTCTATCTTTTGGCAGTTTCTGGTTTTTCGTGTGTTCCTTATTCATCTCTCGGCCGCCCTGATCAATTTCATTGAACTTTTAGCAAGTGTATTGGTATGTCCTTGGGTCTTTCCCATTCAAAACTGTTGCAAATACACATAAGCCACAAGAATGCAGTTTAAACTGTCTCAATTTATCAGATTTCCACTTCATTAGTGAGACTTTACGCATGGTTAAAAAAGTAATATGGGCAAATAGAAAGAACTTCACCCTAATTACAAACCCATCACTGACTTAGTGACCTGCTACTAATCTAACAAGGACGATTTCAGAGGTATTACATTTATTACCAACATACTGGAAGGGAGGAAGGGAGGAGAAAAGGAGGAAGGACTAGTAAATAATGTCTAATTTTCCATGTCTATGTCAATATGCATCTTTTTGGAATGAATTTTCAAAGGTAGCCAAGTAAGCTAGGACTACTCGGTTTCAGAATCATGATCATGGTTGAATGGGTTGAGGGAGTTCAGATAGACTAAGGGGTAAGTTCAAATAATTGATTTTAGAGGAGTTGGAAAAATGTTTTTGGCCAACCATATCAATTATTTGGCTGGGACAAGGCTGGGCATATGCTTTCACCAAGACATCTGTTGAGTAGTAACCAAATCTCTACCTGAAGTTAATCGATCTCACCCATCAAGCAATCAGTGAATAAATGAGGAGCACTGTCAAAAGCTGGGGCTTCGCTGGTGGCTCAGAGGGTCAAGAATCTGCCTGCAATACAGGAGATAGTTTTGATCCCTGGGTCGGGAAGGTCCCCTGGAGAAGGAAACGGCAACCCACTCCAGTATTCTTGCCTGGAGAATCCCCATGGGCAGAGGAGCCTGGCAGGCTGCAGTCCATGGGGCCACAGTTGCCACTGAGTGACTAAGCTCATACACATGGCCAAAAGTTATTCTGCGTTGTTTCCTTTTCAAAGGTAGTTTCAAGTGAAACCCTATCAAAATGGTGAAGTCACTCGAGGCTAATCCCTTCCTCCAAGGGTTACTCCCATCCCAAATGTGCCTGCTTTGTTTCACTCTCTGGAGCCTTTAAGGCAGTTATTTCATATTTTGTTCGAGTTGTTAGTTCCCTTTGTTGAATCACTTTATTAGGAGCCTCCTTGGCCACACAGGAAGTGGAATCTAGGTGAATCACATTTAGCTCAGAGAACATGACCGGTATGGTACTGATTCTTTGGCCTATGTTGATACCTGTTTCATGGACCAATTTTCCCAAACTGTGTGTTTGAAAAGAATATGTAAGTCTGCCACTATTGGGTGCAGAGTTTCTTTCAGGTCAAATGGGATTGTGTACTTCAAATTGTCCGTGGCCTTAATGGTTTTTATCTTTGCGATATAGTAAATCAGAAGAGTACATTAATATTTTCCACTATGATTGTGGATTTGTCTACTTATCCTTGTATTTCTATCAATTTTGACCATATATTTGCAGTCTGTATTAAGTGCATAACATTTTTAGTTGTTTTGACTTGCTGGCATAATGAAACTTTTATCATAATAATCATTTTTAAAAGTCTTTGGAAAAAAAAATTTAAGGGAGTGTAGGAAAAAAAAAAAAACTAAAAACGTCTTTGGGGCTTACCTCATGGTCCATTGGTTAGGAATCCACCTTGCAATTCAAGGGACACTGGTTCAATCCCTAGCTTGGGAAGATCCCACATGCCAAGAGGCAACTAAACCAGTGCACAACTAATGAATCCCTCACATTCTAGAGCCTGTGCTCCAGAACGAGAGAAGCCACCACAGTGAGAAGCCTGCACACAGCAGCTGGAGAGTAACCCCCACTCGCTGCAACTAGAGAAAGCTTGTGTGCAGCATGAAGATCCAGCACAGCCCCCAAAGAGTCTCCACAGAGGTTTTTTGCAGTGTAATTGTATTCTGTTCTCAGTCTAGAACTCTTGGTTCACAGCGATATTATAGACTTGATTTAGAGAACATTTATCATCTATCTCATCAGAACAATGACCTTCTTCAAGGACATGCTCCTTCCTCACTTCATCCAATTTCTGGAATTGCCGACCACAGTCTCTCTGTCCCTTTGTCCACAGTATGTAGTCTGAGAAGTAAGCAAATGGCCCCAGCTGGGCCAAAGTTCTTCCCCAGACTTTTCTGGATCATTAGTTAGACAGAAAGTTTTCCTTCTTCAGTAGTCAGAAAACTATTGAGAAGGGTGCCCAGGATTTCCAGGTGAGGTACTCTCTCTGGAAAATTCCTCTGCTGCTCTGTGCCTTTACCCTGATCCCAAGAGCCAGACAGCGGGGGCCCAGCTGGGCAGAGTCTTCCCTCGCTGGCCTCGGCTCCCCAGTCTACAGGGACAGGATCAAAGACGGACTGTGGGGTCCATCTGCTGACAAGTAGCCACGGCTTCTGTGCACTGGACACAGCTGTATCAGGGAGGAAACATGCGAGTGTGCGTCAGTGTGCACCACACACTTCCCTACTGCCCTGCAGCCAGCGCTCCTTGCACGCAGGCGAGGCTCTGTCTCCTGCAGCGCTGTGGAAGAGAATGAGACCAGCCGCGAGAGAGTGAGAGACCAGTGAGAGAGCAACAGAGATAACATAGTATCGGTCCGCAGTGTCCCCCTGTGTCATGAGAGGGCCTGAGTGTGTGTGGCGGAAACAGTGACAGTTCCTTTCTTCTGTCCTTGCCTATCTCTTGGGACCTAGTAAACAAGAAAGGTAGGAGTCGTGTGTGTGTGTGTGTGTGTGTGTGTGTGTGTGTGTGTGTGTGTGTTGGCAAGACTGGGAATGGGGGTAGATGCCATTCATGCCTGTCTAGCTCCACTGCTGGGGGCTTACGTGAAATGGTAAGTTTCTACTTCACCCTTTCCCCACAAGGCAGTCTATGTGTCCGTTGCAATGGATGAACACCTTCATGAAGTACTTTAAAAGGGTACTATGAAATTCTGGCCAAAGAAGATAGTATCATAACCAATAGCCATCTTCATCATAAGTTCTAAAATTTCATAGGAAGGAAAGGAGTGCTTTTCTGTTTAATAATAAAAGTATTCATACTTACAGGAATGCAGTGATAAAATCTTCAAGAGACTCCCCTGGTGGTCCAGTGGTTATGACTCCCCACTCCCCTATGCAGGGGGCCCAGGTTTGATCCCTGGTCAGGGAACCAGATCCTGCATGCTCCAAGTAAAATCTCTCATGCCATAACTGGGGGAAAAAAAAAAATTCTGCATGCCGCAACTAAGACCCAGCACAGCCAAATAAATATTTTAAAAAATCCTTAAAATATGTAGAGCTTCCCTGGAGGCTCAGTAGTAGGAAGTCCACCTGCCAATGCAGGAGACACAGGTTCAACCCCTGGTCCAGGAGGACCCCACGTGCTGCAGAGCAACTAAACCCATGTGCGACAACTACTGAGCCTGTGCTCCAGAGCCTGGGAGCTGCAGCTACTGAAGCCTGCACACCCTGGAGCCCATGCTCGACAACAAGAGAAGTCACCGCAATGAGACCCCACCCCGCCCCACCCCACCCCCCTTACTGCAACTAGAGAATACCCGCTGCTCACCACATCACCGCGACTAGAGAAAGACCTGTGCAAAGACCCAGCACAGCCAAAAGCAAACATAAATAAATAAAAATGTGCAAAAAAATGTTAAATGCTTAATATACCTGAATACATGAGTACACATAATTTGTACTTTTGGACTATACCAGGCAATGACTTGAAGGAAAACATATTGATTTAATCAAGAAGATAGAACTAATTTTAAAAATAATGATTATGATTTTATGTAGGTGGTAAAGCAATGATGTAATTTATAAACACAAAAGCCACACAAAAATAGAAAAGTGCAGTCTGGAAGCACTAAAGTCTTGATATGAAACAGGTTTGCATAAACAAACTAATCAAAAAAAGGCCAAAGTTTAATTGACTAGTAACAAGTTATTTTTAGCATATGCAAAAAATAATTATGAAAATGCCCTTTGAAACCAAATTGCATGTTTCAAAAAGGACAAATCTCTTGAGAAAGATCAGAATCACTAATTTTAAGCTATATTCAATTGTCACAGATACAGATAGATACTTCTCACAACATAAATATTGCATAATCAAATACTACTTTATGCAAAACCTATTCAGCGCATTAAATAAACTCCATAATATGTCATGCTTTTTAGTAATTATATTTATCTCTCCAGCATGCAATATTTAATTCAAGAATAATTTACTGAAGGAAATACACAAAACTTCTTGGTAAATTTCTGATTGAAAAAAGCATGTTTATTAAATAAGTTTGGATATCTTAATGATTCTTGCTTATAATCACATTCTGCCTGCCCTTTATCTCCCTGTCTTCTATTTTATCTCAAAGGAAGAGAAATGAGATAAAGAGAAGCAAGTTGCTGGACTAGACCTATACTGGAATATTGCTTTACACTTAGTCAAATGCAAGACCTAGAGTGCTTCTAAACGTTGTCACTTTCTTCCATTCAGTTTTTGCTGTAGGAGTAATATTACATAAACGGAAAACACATACACATACACACACACACTTTATGTAATACATATTTATTTAAAGCAATACCTGACATGTTATTCAAATCCTGGTTGTGTGAAATGAATCAAACTTTTTGACAGTGACTTGAGTGTGTGTGTGTGTGTGCAGCTTTCAAATACTGTGGTTCATACTAGTGGGTAAGAATATGCCCTAAAAGTAATATTCCATAATTAACAAGCAAGCTCATTTCCTAGGAGAGATCCGTTAGCACCTTCTAGCTAACCCCACTTGTGAATTGCCATTCATAGCATTAAGATCACTAAGAAAGCAAATTTTAGTATAGAGGACACCAATTATTTTTCAGCTTAAGTTCCTTTTTCCAAAATTGCCTGCGTATTTCTGTCATGGAAGGATAAAGAGAAAATCATCAAAGGCTGTGGGGACTTCCCTGGTAGTCTAGTGGCTAAGATTCTATGCTCCCAATGCAGGGGGGCTGGGTTCAATCCCTGGTCAAGGAACTAGATCCCATATGCTGCAGCTAAAGATCCCGCATGCCACAACTAAGGCCCAACCCGGCCAAATAAGTGAATAATAAATATTTGAAAGAACAAAAAAGGAGGTGAAAATCAACAATATTCACATTTGCCAAAACAGGTTAGGTTATGCTGTGATAACAACCCTCCAATCTCAGTGGCTAAACACAATAAAGCTTATTTCTGGCCTCTGCTCAAAATGGTCATCTCACTGAGGTAGGCACTTGGCTCTACAACCACTGCAGCAGCAGGAGAAGAGTGTTGTGGTGTCTACCACTGGCCATTTGATGGTGCCTCCATGTGCAACTGTGTCCGACTCTTTGAGACCCCATGGACGTAGCCCACCAGGCTCCTCTCTCCCTGGGATTCTCCAGGCAAGAATACTGGAGTGGGTTGCCATTTCCTCCTCCAGGGGATCTTCCCAACCCAGGGATTGAACCTGTGGCTCCTGCATTGGCAGGCGGATTCTTTACCACTGACCCACCTGGAAAGCCCAAGCATTGTAACATCTAAAACTCAGGCAGCTGTGGGCATCTCATTTAGTACCCTGTGACTTAGATCAATTTGTATCCTGTGAATTAGAAGCAGTGACAGAAGAATACTCTTTGTCTGCAGAGAGACGACCAAGTGGCAAGGACCTGATGGTGATCTAGCTCTTAGTTATAACCCTGAGGCTGACAAACCTTCCTGTCCTCGGGGTCCAAGATAAACCTGAAGGTCCATCCAATAAATGCTTTTTTTTTTCCTTTGGCTGAAGCTAGTTTCTGTTGTTCAGAAACAAAAGCTTTACTACTGAATCAATACTGTTTAATCCAAGTGCCTCCTTACTAAGTAAAGTGAACTGCTTCCCTAGGTTCAGGCTTGTGCGTTACTGAGGTACATACTGCCATCTCAAGTCAAAGGAAATAAAGCATATGCTGATGTAGATCCTTTTCTTCTAAATTCTCTTACCACTTGCTCTTGTACATGATGAGTTTTTTTCCCCTCAATCTCAGAGACTAATGCTTTCTTTACTAATGCCCTAATTAGAACAGTAACTCAATATGTCAAAGTGTTTAGCATTTTAGGCATTATGCTAAACACTGTATAAAGGAAGTGTGGCTTAGTTAAGTATAATGCCCAGTGTCACAGGACTAGATAGCAGCACAGGTGATCTTGACCCTATCTGTCAGACTCCAGAGCTTCTGCTTTTCTTAACAGTTCTCAAAATCTCAACCTAAGCTAAACATCTATATCTCAAAACCATGAAAACAGATACATGTACATTTTCCCCAATAAGACTTATGTTTTATTAAGAAATCCTAAGAGCATCGCCATGACACAAGATGTTCCTCTTTTTTGTCCCTCCCTTTCAATAAAGAATTGGACATCTATCCATGAACCAAGAATTGGGCATCTATCCATAAACTTCCCTGGTGGCTCAGACGGTAAAGCGTCTGCCTACAATGCAGGAGACCCAGGTTCGATCCCTGGGTTGGGAAGATCCTCTGGAGAAGGCAATGGCAACCCACTCCAGTACTCTTGCCTGGAAAATCCCATGGACAGAGGAGCGTGGTAGGCTGCAGTCCATGGGGTTGCAAAGAGTCGGACACGACTTAGCGACTTCACTCACTCCATGAACCAAAGCGCCTTTGCAGGAGTTGTGGGATCCAGCACGACACACCAAGGGACGTGCCAACCTGTGCATCAGACAGCAGGCAGAAAGACTTCAGTACACGCTGTTGAACTGGTGGAACAGCAACCTGTCCCATATCATCTCATGACAGTAAAGAAAAAACTTGCAAAGTGCTGAAACTGGGCAGGTACCCACGGACAAGACAGAAATTGCAGAAGTCCAGGCTTTCCAAAGGGAGATTCTAGCATGCCATTGGAGTAAAAATATATGGCATGCATTTTTGCAACATGTGACTATATGTAATATGTGAATGGGTTTGGACACAGGGGCAACAGTAAGAACTTTACCTGTGCTGTCCTTTGTCCCTCAAGGGGATGAACAAGCAGTGGGCCTCCATCTCTCTAGTAGTGAAAAACTAGAGCAGGAAATGAGTGCTGACTTCTCCAGTTGTACCCGATGCAGCTGGAGAAACCCATTTTTCTCCAGCAGCACCCAGAGTACAGAGATCGGACCTCCATGGCTGGCAGGAGCAAAGAGAACAAGCAAAAAGGCAGACAAGAATACCGTATCAAAGGGCATTAAAGGGACATGGTTCCTATTGGATTCACTCAGCAGGAAATCTACCCGCAAGCCTCTGGGAATAGCACACCTGGGGACCTACCTACCTACCAGGTCCCTGGGCACCCTCAATTTCCTGAATGCTAGAGACACACCTCCCGCCACACTGCAGCTGGTTGCATGTGCACACTGCCCAGCACAGCAGTGACAGCTAGTTCTAGACAGTGAGTTCAGAAAACAGGCCAGGGTTTACCGGCAAGGCAGACGTCAGAAACGTGAGCTATAGTGCCACCTTCTGGAAATGAGATGTCCAGCAGCCAGCCTGACGAGTTTTAAGAACAAGACATAAAAGTTCAAGGATTCGGCCACAAGAGGGAGCAAGAGAGTGGAGCAGGTGTACCGATACAGACGCGGAGAAAACCCCAGATAACAGCACTAACAACCGGAATACTCTATTTGAAAGCAGGAAATCCCATGGATGGAGGAGCCTGTAGGCTGCAGTCCATGGGGTCGCTAAGAGTCAGACACGACTGAGCGACTTCACTTTCACTTTTCACTTTCATGCATTGGAGAAGGAAATGGCAACCCACTCCAGTGTTCTTGCCTGGAGAATCCCAGGGATGGCGGAGCCTGGTGGGCTGCAGTCTATGGGGTCGCACAGAGTGGGACACGACTGACGCGACTTAGCAGCAGCAGCAGCATAGATTTAAAGATGTTATCTGCTAATTCAAATGTGAAACCAAGCAGTGCAAAACTACCAGCAATATGAAAAACAAAATCAAGGAATCATGTCATCAACAAAAGATACTTTAACAATCAAGCTGTAATGTACAAAAGTCTGTGATCTAGCTGATAAAGAATTCAAAATAGCTGTTTTGAAGAAACTCAACAAGCTACAAAAAATACCACAGAAAGACAATTCATTGAAATCTCTCTCACACACACACACAATCATGATTATCATAGCAAAGGAAATCATCAACAAAATAAAAAGGCAATCTATTGAATGGGAGAAAACATTTGCAAGTTATATATCCTAAAGGAAGCTAATATCCAAAATATACGAAGAACTTATGAGTAAAAAAGCAAACAATCAGATTTTTTAAAATGGGCAGAAAATCTAAACACAGTTGACCCTTGAATAGCATGCATTTGAACTGTGAGGTCCACTAGTATGCAAGTTTCTCTCTCTCAGTAAGTATGTGCTATCGTGTTATTACACGATCCACGATTGGTTGAATCCACAGATGCAGAACCAGGGATACAGAGAGCTGACTAAACAGTTATTTGCAAATGTGACTGTGTCAGAGGGTTGGCATCCCAAACCCCTGCTTTGTTCAAGGGTCAACTGTAGGTATTTTTCCAAAGAAGACCTACAGATGTTTACAGAAAGATGTTCAACATCACTAATTATCTTGGTAAATGCAAATCAAAACCACAATGAGATATCACCTCACAACCTGTTAGAATAGTTATTTTCTACAAAAGACAAGAAATAAGTGTTGGCAAGGATGTGGAGAAAAGGGAACCCCTGTCCACTGTTGGTGGGAATGTAAATAGGTACAGCCACTATGGAAAACAGTATGGAGGTTTCTCAGAAAATTAAAAATAGAACTACCATATAGCCCAGCCACTTCACTTCTGGATAATTATCCGAAGAATATGTAAACTTATTCAAAACCATGTACGTACCTCTATGTTCATTGCAGCATTATTTACAATAGCCAGGCTATGGAAAAACCTAACTGTTCATCAATGTATGAGTGGGTAAAGATGAGAGGTGCGTGTGTATGAATATTACTCATTCATAAAAAGAAAACTGTGCCTGTTGGGACAGCATAGGTGGACCCTGACGGTATCATACTAAGTGAAATAAGTCAGAGAAAAACAAATACTGTGTGATTTCACTTTATGTGGAATATAGAAAAAGGAAAAATCATCTCATAGATACTGAGAACAGATTGGTGGTTACCAGAGAAGAGAGTTGAGGCAAAATAGGTAAATACGGTCAATTTGTATGGTGATGGATGGCAACTAGAGTTATGGTGGAGATCCCTTTGTAGTGCATACAAACATTAAATTATGTTTCAGGTCAAGTAAAAAATAAATGTTCAAAATGAGATCTTTACTAAGAGATAAAAGTCATTTAAAAGAACTAAGCAAAATTTCTGGAGCTAAAAAAAAAAATCAATGATGAAGTGAAAAATGCAATAGAGAGCACCTGGAATAAAGCAGAGCAAACAGAAGACAGAATAAATGAGATGATAGGAATTTTGAAATAACCCAGTCAGAACAGAACAAAGAAAAAAGAATGAAAAAGAGAAGAAAGTGTATGTGACTTGTAGGAGTCCAGCAAAGGAGTAAATAGTAGAATATTCAGGGTTTTACAAAAAGAAGAAAGGGAGAAGGGGGCAGATAGCTTATCTAAAGAAAAACAGCTCAAAGAACTCAAACCTGGGATATGAATTAGACATCCAAATTCATGAAGCTAATAGATTAATTTATTATCTCAAAGCAAAAAGATATTCTCCAAGACATTAATATGAAACTGTCAAAACTCAAAAATAAAGAGAATCCCAAAAGCAGCCATGGAAAAGAAATTATAATCTACAAAAGGAAGCCCTATTAGGCTATCAATGGATTTCTCAGCAAATACTCTACAGGTCCAGATTAAGTGAAGTGACACATCCGAAGAGTTTAATGAAAAAAAATCACCAGCCAAGTATATTCCATCCTGAATTTTGAAAGAGAAATGAAGACTTTCCAAGACAAACAAAAGCTGAGGGAGTTCATCACCACTAGCTCTATCTTGGGAGAAGGCAATGGCACCCCACTCCAGTACTCTTGCCTGGAAAATCCCATGAATGGAGGAGCCTGGTAGGCTGCAGTCCATGGGGTCGCTGAGGGTCGGACACGACTGAGCGACTTCACTTTCACTTTTCACTTTCATGCATTGGAGAAGGAAATGGCAACCCACTCCAGTGTTCTTGCCTGGAGAATCCCAGGGACGGGGGAGCCTGGTGGGCTGCCGTCTATGGGGTCGCACAGAGTCGGACTCAACTGAAGCGACTTAGCAGCAGCAGCAGCTCTATCTTGTAAGAAATGTTGAAAGTAGTTTTTCAAGCAGAAATGAAACGACACTAATCAGTGACATGAAAACATATGAAAATACACAGCACACTGGTAAAGAAAAATAAGCAGTCAGATTTAAAAACTCTAATTACATAATGCAACAGTGTGTTAACCACTTAACTATAGTACAAAGATAAAAGGAAAACAATAATTATAGCTACTGCAATTTGTTAATGAATATACAATATAAAAAGAGGTAAATAATGGCATCAGAAATAGAAAAGGGGGGAGTAAAAGGGTGAAGTTTTGTAGACAATTGAAGTTAAGTTGCTATCAGCTTAAAATGTACTGTTTTTTCTATGACATGTCTAACATAAGCCTTATGGTTACTACAAAGTAAAAATCTAAAATAGATGCACAAAAGATAATCAGAAATAGAGCCACAGAAAAATCACCTACTTACAAAGATACATATAAACAGAGGGGAAAAGAATCAATGGAAATACAAAACAGAAAACAGAAAGATGGCATTAGTAAGTTCTTAGATATCAACACTGACTCTAAATGCAAGTGGACTGAATTCACCAAACACACAATGACTGAATGCATTAAAAAAAAAATCAAGACCCAACCAAATGCTGCCTACAAGAAACTCACTTCAACTTTAAGGACATACACATAGGCTCAACGTGAAGGGATAGAAAAAATATATTTCGTAAGTGGAAAACGAAAGAGAGCAGAGGTAGTTACACTTTTATCAAACAGTGCGTACTTGAAGTCCAAACTGATAACAAGACAAAGTCATGTAATGATAAAGGGATCAGTCATCAAGGAAATATAACAATCATAAAGATCTACGTATACAACAGAACACATAAATATGTTAAGAAAATACTAGCAGATCTGAATGGATAAATAAATAATAATAGTAGGGGATCTCAGTATCCAACTTTCAGCAATGGATAAGAAACCCAAGAAGGAAACACTGTGGACTTACCAAACGTTTGTAAAATATCCCATCCATTTTTCCATTTTTTTTTCAAATGCACATGGAACATTTTCCAGAAGTGATCAAGTGATCGTACTCAAAACAGTTAGCAAATTTAAGAAGACTGAAATCATACCAAGTATCTTTCCAACCACAACTATATGAAACTAGAAGTCACAAGAAGAAAGCTGGAAAATTTAGGAATATGTGAAAATTTAACAACAACTGCTCAACAACCTTGGGTCAAAAAAGCAATTTTTAAAAATCTTTCAAATGAAACAGAAAAATAACATATCAAAACCTATAGGATGCTAAAAAAAAAAAAAGCAGTTTTGAAAGTTTATAGTGATAAATACATATATTACAAAAACAGATTACAAACAAACAACTTTACACCTCAAGGAACTAGAAAAAGAAAAACTAAGCCCAAAATGAGCAGAAGGAAGAAAGTAACAAATTTCCAAATGGAAATAGAGACCAGAAAAATAGAAAAAAAAAAAATAAACTAAGAATGGATTCTTTGAAAAAATAAGCAGAATTGATGAATCTTTAAGTAGACTAAGAAAGTAAGACTCGACATCAGAAATCTAAAATATGACACAAATGAACTTATCTACAACAGAAACAGATTGACATATAGAGAACAGAGCTGTGGTTGCCAGTGCGGTGGGGGAGGAGTGGACTGGAGTCTGGAGTTAGTGGATGCAAACTGTTACATTTAGAATGGATAAACAACAAGGTCCTACTATATAGCACAGGGAACTATATTCAGTATTCTGTGATAAACCATAACGGAAAAGAAGGTGAGAAAATGTATATATGTGTAACTGAATCACTTTGCTGTACAGTAGAAATCAACACACACTGTAAATCAACTACAATAAAATAATATTAAAGAATAACATCAGAAATCAAAGAGGAGACATTACAACTGATACTATAGAAATACAAAGAATTATAAGAGACTCCTCTGAATAATTATATGCTGGGAGATTACATAACCTAGAAGAGAAAATGGATAAATTCCTAGAAACACACAATCTTATACCAAGACTGGATCATGAATAAGTAAATTGAACACACCAAGTAAGGAGATTGAATCAGTAATCAAAAACTTTCCAACACAGAAAACCTCAGGATCAGATGGCTTTACTGGTGAGTTCTACCAAAATTTGAGAGAAAAATTAATATCAATCTTTCTCAAACTCTTCCAAAAATTCCAAGGAAGAGGGAATACTTCCAAAATTATTTCATCAGGCCAGCATTATCCTGATATCAAAGTCAGGTAAAGGCACTACAACAAAACTACAGATCAGTGTCCTGATAAATACAGATGCAAAACCTCTGTAACAGCAAACCAAAATTGATAATACATTAAATAAGGATTATATACCACAAACAAGTGGAGTTTATCCCTGGGATGCAAGGCTAGTTCAACATATATAAATCAATTAATATCATATACCACTTTAATAGAATGAAAGGAAAAAATCATATGACCATTTCATTAGGATGCAGAAAAAGCATCTGATAAAATGTAACATCCTTTCATGATTAAAAAAAGAAACCACGTTATATAAATAACGCGGTGGTGGTAATTTAGTCACTAAGTCGTGTCCAACTTTCGTGACCCTATGAACTGTAGCCCGCCAGGCTCCTCTGTCCATGGGGATTCTCCAGGCAAGAATACTGGAGTGGGTTGCCATTTCCTTCTCCATATAAAGACTGTATGTCAACATAATAAAAATCATATGAAACAACACTGCAGCTAACATTGTAATTCAAGGGTGCAAAACTAAAAACTTTCCTGTAAGACCAGCAACATAACAAGGGAGCTCATTCTCACCACTCTTATTGAATGTAGTACTGGAATCCTAGCTAGAGAAATTAGGCAAGACAAAAAATAAAAGGCATCTAAATCAGAAAGGAAGAAGTCAATTGTCATGATTTGCAGATGATATAACAGAAAATCCTCAAGACTCAACCAAAATAATGGCTGGAATAAACTGACTCAATAAAGTTGCAGGATAAAAATCAATACACATAAATCAGTTTTTATACACTAACAGTAAAACATCTGAAAGAGAAACAAAAGTATCCCACTCATAATGCAATCAGAAACAGTGCTTAGGAATAGATTTAATCCAGGAGATAAAAGATCTGTATATTGAAAACTATGACTTTGATCAAAGACATTGAAGTCAAAAAAAAGGAAAATATTCTGAGTTCACACATCAGAAGAATTATTATTAGAATGTCCATACTATTCAAAGCCATCTATAGATTCAATGCATTCCTTATTAAAATTCCAATGGGATTTTTCATAGAAATAGAAAAAATTCTAAAATTTGTATAAAACTACAGAACACCCTGAATAACCAAAAGGTCAACAATGGAAACATCACACTTCTTGGTTTCAAACCATACCATAACGCTATAGTAACTTAAACGGTATGGTACTGGTATAAAAATAGACATTTTGAGCATTGGAACAGAATAACCCCCAGAAATAAACTCTTGCATTTACAGTCAAGTAGTATTTGACAAAGGAGCCAAATACACTCAATGGGGAAGCGTAGTGTATTTATTTAACAATAGGGTTGGGAAAACTGGATAACCATGTGCAGAAGAATCAAATAAAAACAGTATATAATATCATTTACATTGAAAATCTAAGGGAACTCCTGGCACTTTGGTGGTTTGGAGTCCAGACTTTCACTGCTGAGGGCCCAGGTTCAATCCCTGGTTGAGGAAATAAGATCCCACAAGCTGCATGGCATGGCCAAAAGCAAAAAAAAAAAAAAAAGCCAAACTTATAAAATCAGAGAGTAGAATGGTGGTTACCAGACGCTGGGGAGCAGAGGAATTAGGGAGATGTTGTTTTCAAGGGTACAAACTTGCAAAAAGCATAGATAAATAAGTTTTGGAGATCTAACACACAGCATAGTAATCCAGCCAACAATACTGTATTGTAAGTCTCAAAGTTGCTGAGAGTTCAGTGTTTAACTGTTCCCACCACAGAAAAAGAACTAGGTGATATAATAGAGGTGTTAGCTAACACTATGGTGTTAATATCACATTATATGTAAATATATTACATCAACACATACATCTTAAACTTATACATGTGTGCTTAGTCACTCAGTCGTGTCTGACTCTTTGCAACCCCATGGACTATATAGCCTGCCAGGCTCCTCTGTCCATGGGATTCTCCAGGCAAAAATACTGGAGTGGATTGCCATACCCTCCCCTCCAAGTGATCTTCCCAAGCCAGGGATGCAACCCAGGTCTCTGGCATTGCAGGCAGATTCTTTACTTTTTGAGCCCAGGTTGTGTCAATCATTTCAATAATAAATTTTTAACATTAAGAAACTATAGAAGTCTATACTTTTTGAAATATTTGCATTTACTCATTAGTATACATAATTCATGTAAATTTTATTTTTGCATTCTAAGGCAGTCCTTGAAAGCATAATACATTTTTTAAAAAGTCTGTGTGGGCCCTGCAGTGACTCATGTTTACTAATGGAGAAGATTCAAAGGAAACAGTCTTCTGGGTAACAGCTTCTGTAGCTAGTATACATTTGCCTTTCATGAAAAACCAAACCTGCACCAGGACCCCAGCTGAAGGCTGAAACTGCTTGCTTAGTATTCTCAAGCAGTCCTTGCACTGGTGAATACGGGCAGGGAAAATTTGAGGGGCCCATCAAAACAGATTGTTTCTTTTGCTCTAGTCATGAAGGGAATATTTTCAGAGTGGATAGGGAGTTCCTTGGGGGTCGACATTGGAGTTTCTATTGTTGATCCACTTTCAAAATACCTTCATCCCACATGATGGTGAGTCATTTTGTGCTGATGTTCAAATCCCTAGTCATGAGTTTGAGCAAACTCTGGGAGATGGTGAAGGAAAGGGAAGGCTGGCGTACTGCAGTCCACGGGGTCAAAAAGAGTTGGACGCGACTGAGTGACAGAACAACAACAACAAATTTTGTGCTGATGTTCAAGTCCCCAGTACTGGTTGTTCTGAGGCTCAAGTTTATCCTGCCCTTTGCTCCACTTGGTTCAGCCTCAAAACACGCAGGGGGGCTTCCAGTGACTCTTTCTTTGGCCGAAGCTATATAGTAGTTAGCTTTTACTACTTGACAAACTACTGCAAAACTCTAGCTTAGAACAAACATTAATTGAGCTCACGATACAGTGAGTCAGCTGGCTGATGCTGGGCTGCCCGGGTTGATCTCGTCCAGCCGCAAGCACCCTTCAAACCCCTGATGGCCTCAGACTTTTTCAGCTCCCCCTGGTCAAAGCAAGTCACATGATCATCCCAGATTCAAGAGGCAGATAGACTATCCCCTTGTGAAGAGAGAAAAACAATTACGGCCAGGTCTGCAATCCACCACAGTTTGCTTAAACTGATTTCCTATAGCTTGTAATGAACCACTGATGAAAACTTTTAATTAATTTTTTTGGGCCACATCACATGGCTTATGGGATCTTATTTCCCTGACCAGGGAGTGAACCCAGGCCCTCAGCAGTGAAAATGTGGAGTCCTACCTACTCCAATACTCTTGCCTGGAAAATCCCATGGATGGAGGAGCCTGGTAGGCTGCAGTTCGTGGGGTCGCTACGAATCAGACATGACTGAGCGACTTCACTTTCACTTTTCACTTTCATGCATTGGAGAAGGAAATGGCAACCCACTCCAGTGTTCTTGCCTGGAGAATCCCAGGGATGGCGGAGCCTGGTGGGCTGCCGTCTATGGGGTCACACAGAGTCGGACACGACTGAAGTGACTTAGCAGCAGTAGCAGCAACCACTGGACTGCTAGGGAATTCCCTATTTTTAATTTTCAAAGTGTTAATATAATGTTTTTATAATCATATCTCATTGGCACAATGATCACACAGCTAATCAGGCAAACTTTACAAGAAATACATTAAGTTGATAAAACCAACAGTGACTACAAACCAATTTCCTGCTGGCATTTTAACCCTTAAAAATGGGTAATCCCACTTTCAAATACTTTAGATGGGCTACTTAATGATCTTGGAGACTCACATTGTGTGTATACATATATGTTGCATCCTGAAACTACTTCCTTTGTAAATTTAGTCCATAATATTCCCAGTGCTTTTTCTACTAGTAGGCAAAAAGGGAAAGTTCTAGAAACTGCTATTGTGGCAAACACAATAACGGCTCACACATTCTGTTGCAGAAAAGAGCAGTTCTGATGACTTTGTCACACTTGGTGTATATTTTACCAGAAATGCTAGAGGTTTACATTTAAAACCCCTCCCAAAGTGGTAAAAGTGGCTCAGCACATAATGTTGAATCTTCCAGCTCAATAAAACACTTCTGTATCCTCAAGCAGTGATGAGGCCATCTGGAGCCTGGCATGACCAGACCAATGGGCAACACTGGTTACTACTCCTTCTCCTCAAGGAACATTAACTAAAATCTCCTTTTAAAGCAAAGCATCTGGACCTATTTATCACCATTTAACAATGCAAATGGGGTTGCATCTTAACAAGAGGGCTGTATTAAGATGCTGAGGATACAGCAAAAAGAAATTCAACAAGGACAGAAATGACTGTCAACATCTCACCTTGCCCAAAACTTAGAACTCAGTGTCTTGGGTGGCAAAAAAATCCCCACTCTGTTTCTGTATTTGAGAGTCTCCTTGACTTTTCAAAATAAGATAAAAAGTTCTGATTCTTCAGAAACAGATGTCACTTCATCAACACTGAACATTTCCTGACCCACTCACACACATATACACAGAAATCTAACAAACTCCTGAATGAATCCTGACTTCTCAGAGGCCTCCTCATCCAGCCCCTGACCCCTGATTGATGGTTCCTTCCTCAAGGCCAGTACTGAATCTTAAAGGCTCTTCAGTAGTGCAGTAACACCTCAGGTTCCTGTTTAGAAAACTGTTTGAGCCGCAAGACTGGGAGCTAGCTTCTGCTGGGTTAAAGAAGGAACCCCAAACAGAGATGCTTGAAGAAACAATCGTTTCATTGCTCATGATCCTGTGGGCAAAGCAAATTACGTGGCCAAACCCTGAGTCTGTGCCCATAGGGACCAGTTAAAGGTGTGGCTAAGGAAGGTGGAAACAAACGGGACCAGCACTGAGTCATTTACTGCAGAGGGGTTCATCATTTCACCTGTGAGCTCCTTCAAAGCTTGTGGCTGGATTTCCTACGACCCTGGTGACTTTTTTCTTTTGACATATGAGAGACAATGAGGCTTTGTTAGTTGCTCAGTCATGTCTGACTCTTTGCAACCCCATGGACTGTAGCCTGCCAAGCTCCTCTGTCCATGGAATTCTCCAGGATAAGGATGATAATCAGGGGACAGGAAAGTATGTATGTTCTCTTTTCATTTCTATTTATGTTTAAGTCGACTTCAATGTATACTCTTTTTTTTTTTTTAAACTGAGACTAGCCTAGTGTTTTACAAACCAAGAGAATTCATCCTACCAACTTTATAGAAATATTAAGTAACCATGACCACAGCATGTTATTCCCTAGAACCTCACCACTGCCTGTAGATCTACATTCAGAGAAGTAGCTATTTCCATTTATTTTTTTATTTACAAGTTAGTTGTCTATTTACACAAAAGACACCACTTAATTGACTGTTTCAAGTATAAAAAAGAATTCTTGTTCTTTTGGTCACTATTTTTATCTCTTGAAAATGCTCTAATTGAATGATTCATTCATTCCAAAAATAGTATTTAGCTTGTTATGTGCAAGAAACACAATGCCATGGAAGATACTGTTTTCCTATTTGCTCTCCCCTCCCTATCCCAAGCTAATTCATTCATTTCTTATTTGTTTAGCAAATATATACTGACTATATTATAGGCCAAGTGCAATGACAACTCTGCATAGCAAACTCATACATTCAATCCACACCTATGTACTGAGTGTCCGTTATGTGGCAGGTACTATACCAGGCACAGCTCCAAGGGTAAGCTAAATTCGGCAGGCTTTTCTTTCTGTGGTTTACAGTGGACTTGGGAATACAGACAATCGGGAAAAAAAAAAATCACACAAACATGAGTATATTCAATCACAAAATGAGATAAAAGTACAACAAAGGAAAAGAACAGCCTGCACTAGGGAGCTACAAATTCCCTAAGTGATGCCTGAGGTGAGATGAGAGGTCTGGGAAAAGCCAGCGGGGCAACAAGAGAAGAATCCATGGCAAAAGCCCCAGCCCAGAACTGAAGGAAGGAGGGGAGGGGAGGGAGATGGAGGCAGGAAGGTGTGAGGATGAGGCTGGAGGTGGGGGATGGGGGATGACTGATGCTGTTGAAACTGAGTAGGACCCTTCTGGGTACAAAAGCTTCTATGTTTCTCCCGTTTCTTATTGGCAGGAAAAGGGCTTGAGCCCCCTAGACCTTCCCTGAGTTCCAAGGGTCAGAGGCAAACAATTACCAGTCAGGGAATGGAAGGGATGCAGAAACAGTGTGCATTCCAACTTGCCTCAGTCGTGTCCGACTCTTTGCGACGCCATGGACTGTAGCCTGCCAGGTTCCTCTGTCCATGGGGATTCTCTAGGCAAGAATACTGGAGTGGATTTCCATGCCTCCTCCAGGGGGTCTTCCTAACCCAGGGATCGAACCCACATTTTTTATGTCTCCTGCAGTGGCAGGTGGGTTCTCTACCACTAGCACCACCTGGGAAGCCCCACAGAAACAGAGGAGCAATCAACAGTAACAAATACATGACCTTATGGTATCATACGGAAAACTTCCATCACCCCCAAAATGTCCTATGCTTCACCATTTCATGCCCCTATACCCTCCCCTCCAAACCTCACTCTACCCAAATAAGGAACCAACTCACTAGCCCTGTCCTCCTCAGGGAGTGAGCCAGCCACCTGTTACTTGTTCTCCCTCTGTGAACCCCAATAAAGCCTTGCCTGAAAAAAAAAAAGGAATTATAGTGCAGAGTGGGGCAGTGTCCTGGTTCCTTCCAAGGAAAATACTTAACACTTTTGAGCTCTTCTACACTAAGGCCCCGACCCAGGTGGAAGATGGTAACTTCAGGCTGAGCACAAGAGTCCTGGGGTACCTCCCTGTTAACTCATCACCCACCAGTCAGAATAAAGCCACACCACCTGCAGCCCTGACCCCAAATACTGCCTAAAAACATTTCTTCCCAAACTACCAGAGAGTTCCAGGTTTTTTGAGCCCAAGGCACCCTTTCTCCTTGTTTGGCCCTTCAATAAACCCTTCTGTGCTCTAAACTTTGACGATTTGACGTGCTTGGCTTCAGCTGGGCATGGGCACACACTTGCATTTGGTGACACTATGAAGGGCTGTCGGTCACAGTAACTACATGGGCTTTTATCGTAAGATAAATGAGAATCATGGAAGGATTTTAACTGGCAGGGGGACACGGTCAGATTTGCTTCTAAAGTGACTGCTCTGTTACTTTGGAGAAGACACTGGTGTGGGGGCAGGGAGATGAGGAGAAATCCCTGTTGAGTAGTTCAGGAGGGAGCCTTGACTATGGTGGTGCCAGTGTCAGTGGAGAAAAGGATATAGATTGTGGATTTATAAGAGGTAAAAACAACAGACTCTGGTGATGGGTGTGCACAAGCTTAGAGAGAAGGGGGTATCAAAGCTGACTCCAAGATCAATGGCTCAATAATACCTTTAGTAAGCTTTCTACCTCTAATCTATACCCAATTCTAATTTGTGTTTTTAATTCTAAACTGTTTTTCTCCTCACCACCACCCTCTTAAGGCAACTCAGTTCTGATGCCATCTACCTGGAGATGCGTAAGATACCACAGGTTAAGGGCCCCTTTCAGACACCAATCACAAATCAGGGTTGTTACCTGTGCTTCTGACCCACCAGCTATAGATCAAATCACAACCCCCTCCCCTCAGGTCTGATTAACTCATTCGAGCAGTTCACAAAACTCAGAGAAACATGTGACTTACTAGTGTATGAGGATATGAGGGAAGGCCACAACTCGGGAACAGCCGGAGAGAAGACAGGCGCAGGGCATGTGGAAAGGACTGCAGAGCTGCCATGCCTTCTCTAGGTGTGCCGCTCTTCTCAGTGCTCACCAGCCTGGAAAAGCTCTGAACCCCATCCCTTTGGGTTTTTCTGGAGGCTTCATTACACTGGCCATTGGTGATAGAACTCAACCACCGTGGCCCTCTTCCCCAGCAATCTGCAGGGGAGTGGGTAGGACTGAAAGTTCCACCCTCTTATTACATGCAACCAGCCCCGCCCCAAGCTTAGATGTGTTCCAAATGGCCTGATTAACATAACAAAAGATACCTTTTTATTAATACTACTCTCATCGCATGCAATTCCAAAGTTTCAGGAGCTCTGTGCCAGAAATGGAGACGAAGACCAAATATACACATAAATAAATAAATCACAGTATCACATTACCAACTTGTTAGGAACAAAACACTTCCTTTTGAGTAAGAATTGCAGAGGCCATCCACGAGGTCACCCACAAGATGTATCCATTAGTTTCTAACTGTGACATAAACCACTTCCAAAATGTCATGGCTTAAAACAACAATCATTTATTTACTCACAGTTTTGAGGTTTGGCAATTGGAGCTATGCTTCTGTGGGTCGTTCCCCTCCTGCGGGCCTCTGCACTCAGGCTGGTGAGTGCAGTCAGCTGGAAGTTTAACTGACTAAGGGCCTTCAGCTGAGATGGCCTAGTGACTGGTTCCACCTGATCTCAGCTTCCAGGGGGCAAGCCTGACTTCTTTCCACAGCGGTCTCAGGGCTCCAAAGAACAAGAGGTGATTCCCAAAAGGTTATCACTTTTCAAGCTTTTTTGCTTGCACTTTACTTTCGCCTCACTGGACAATACAAGTCACGCAGTCAAGCCCAGAGTCATTGTACAAGAGGCTCACTCAGGGGCATGGATATAGGGAGCTGTGACCAAACAGGGGAAAAACACTGAAACACTCTGCCACACGTTTGTTTGTTTTTTTTTAATTTTGTATTTTTGGCCAAACTGAACAGCATGTGGGATCCTGGTCAAGGATTGAACCCACACCCCCTGCATTGGAAGCACAAAGTCTCAACGACCGGACCACCAGGGAATTCCCAGTTTCATTGTTTTAACTATGAATGACTTGAAAACTTCTGGGAGGATTTCCTACTATTTTCTACTATAATATCTCAGGGATTTACTTACATTTATGTAGAATCAATGCATTGTGACTGCCAACTAAAGAATGTCACACACCATCTAGCTCTACAAGGATTGTCATCAACTACTGCAGTCACTGACCTTCAGCAACCCCCGAAAGGCATCACGGCCGAAATCTGGAACGAGGCACTCTGTGAGCTGGGAAAACTGGCAGAACAGGCCTTCAGATACGTGTTTTCAGGAGACATTTTTATGAAACCGATTTCCTACATCTTCCCGTACTTAGAAAAGCACTACAACCATTAACTAAGAGGTCTGTTCCTCGTGACTAGTAGTTACCTTCTACCAAGACGGGCCATGATAGCACGTAACCCTTCTATAAAACCAGCATAATCACAAAATACTCCTCTTTGGAATAGTTCCAGAGCTATCTGAGAGGCTGTCTCCTGAGCTATAGTTCCAGGAAGTCCCCAAATAAAACTCAAACCTCCCATATTTTGTGGTTTTATTTCAGTCAACATTATCTAGGTACAACTACTGTTTGATCTGGTGTTCTTCATCTAGTGTCACACACAGTGTATCAAGAAAATAGTTTGCCTAGTAAAACACCCCCTTATTCCCTGCAAAATCTCATACTTTATATACCTATTGTTGCCCTGCTGTACCCTCAAAAAAAGGCAAACTATATAAAATATACAACACTTATCTAAATCACCTAACAAACATTACCTTTATTTCATGAGACTAAAGTTAGTAATTACCCCAAATTAGCCTCCTAACTATATCTATGCATTACTTAGATGTGTAAAGTTCATAAAGACAGGCATCCCCCTCCATCTGCCATTTACTCCAACAAAATCAAAATGAAAGTACATTTTAATAATCTCCAAAAGAAAAAAAATATTTCAATACTAATTTTACCACAAGCCAAACTACCATACCAAATACCAATATTATCACTTAAATACATAATTTTTATACATATAAAATCCAACTCAACCTGTTAATGTAGCTTAATAATTAAAGCAAGGCACTGAACTTCCCTGGTGGTCCAGTGGATGAGAATCCACCTGCCAATGTAGGAGACATGGGCTTGATCCCTAGTCTGAGAAGACTCCACATGCCACGGAGCAACTAAGCCCTCAAGCAGGCCCCACTCTGCAGACTGCGAGCCAGAACTACTGAAGTCCAAGCGTCTAGAGCCTGTGCTCTGCAACCAGAGAAGGCACAGCAATGAGAAGCCCATGCACAACTAGAGAGTAGAGAGTAGCCCCTGCTTCCCACAACTAAAGAAAAGCCCATGCAGCAATGAAGACCAACCAAAAAGAGAATAAATATTTTTTTTTTAATTAAAAAAAAATCAAGGCACTGAAAAATACTTTGATGAGTTTACTAACTCTGAAAACACATAAGGTTTGGCCCCAGCCTTTCTATGAGTTTCAGGTAAAATTACGTATACAAGTACCTGCAGCCCAGTGAGAATGCCCTCTAAATCATAAAAGATCAAAAGGAGCAGGCATCAAGCACACTAAAAAGTGACTCACAACATCTTGCTTAACCATACCCCACAGTAAGCTTGTAACCGAAAGTTTAAGCTACATTAACTAAACAGCACAATTGAACTCAACTCACAGGCTAGTAAAGTAATGCTTAAAATTCTCCAAGCCAGGCTTCAGCAATGCGTGAACTGTGAACTTCCAGATGTTCAAGCTGGTTTTAGAAAAGGCAGAGGAACCAGAGATGAAATTGCCAACATCCGCTGGATCATGGAAAAAGCAAGAGAGTTCCAGAAAAACATCTATTTCTGCTTTATGGACTATGCCAAAGCCTTTGACTATGTGGATCACAATAAACTGTGGAAAATTCTGAAAGAGATGGGAATACCAGACCACCTGACCTGCCTCTTGAGAACCCTATATGCAGGTCAGGAAGCAATAGTTAGAACTGGGCATGGAACAACAGACTGGTTCCAAATAGGGAAAGGAGTATGTCAAGGCTGTATATTGTCACCCTGTTTATTTAACTTATATGCAGAGCACATCATGAAAAATGCTGGGCTGGATGAAGCGCAAGCTGGAATCAAGATTTCCAGGAGAAACATCAATAACCTCAGATATGCACATGACACCACTCTTATGGCAGAAAGCAAGGAAGAGCTAAAGAGTCTTTTGATGAAAGAGGAGAGTGAAAAAGTTGGGTTAAAACTCAACATTCAGAAAACTAAGATCATGGCATCCAGTCCCATCACTTTGTGGCAAATAGATGGAGAAACAGTGGCAACAGTGGCAGAATTTATTTTTGGGGCTCCAAAATCACTGCAGATGGTGACTGCAGCCATGAAATTAAAATATGCTTACTGCTTGGAAGAAAAGCTATGACCAACCCAGACAGCATATTAAAAAGCAGAGACATTGCCAACAAAGGTCCATCTAGACAAGTCTATGGTTTTTCCAGTAGTCATGTATGGATGTGAAAGTTGGACTATACAGAAAGCTGAGCACCGAAGAATTGATGCTTTTGAACTGTGGTGTTGAAGAAGACTCTTGAGTGTCCCTTGGACTTCAAGAGATCCAACCAGTCCATCCTAAAAAAAATCAGTCCTGAATATTCATTGGAAGGACTGATGTTGAAGCTGAAACTCCAATACTTTGGCCACCTGATGTGAAGAGCTGACTCATTTGAAAAGATGCTGATGCTGGCAAAGATTGAAGACAAGAGAAGGGGACGACAGAGCATCACCAACTCGATGGACATGAGTTTGAGCAATCTCGAGGAGTTGGTGATGGATAGGGAAGCCTGGCATGTTGCAGTCCATGGGGTCACAAAGAGTCAGACATGACTGAGCAACTGAACTGAGCAGAACTGATTGCAAATAAAACTAGCCTCCAGGCATTAACTCAAAGACTGACATCTGCCTACTGAAACGAAGCATGCAGGGAGCCAGGAGCTTCCTAGTCTCATCTTTGTTGTGCACTTAGTATTTGTATGACCATGGCAAGACGTTTAACCTGTGAGTCAGTTTCTACATCTGTAAAATCAGAGATTTGGATGTCACATACTGTAGTGACATCACTTTAGTGAGTGTTTACCCTGAAGGTTTGCATGTGGTTGTGTGTGAATAAGACAGCCTTCATTTAATTCCCTCCTATATCACTTAGCTAGTGCCTAACATTGTCTCATCGTTTTCAAAAGGGATATAAATAAGCATGTGTTAGGAAGACTAAACACAAATAGGGAAGTAAAATACTTATGATATATAGAATCTCTCAAATTTTAACTGTTATTATGAGTTTTTAAGCCATCAAAATGCCTTAAATATTTTTGTTTAATTTTAGTATAAAGCCTTCTATTTGCAATATGAATAGCAATATGAATTTGCAGTATGAATAAACTCTTCCGGTTCAGCCTTTTAAATTATGTTCCAAGTTTGATCATAAGTACAAAAGAAAAACATAGTATATTTTATTACATATGCTTTATTGTATGGAAAAGTATTTCTGAAGACACGGAGTGTCAAGAGCTAAACTAGTCAATGAAAAATGTAATGTAAACCTCTTTAATGAGTAAGTCAGTGCTGTGCTGTGCTTAGTCACTCGGTCCTGTCCAACTCTTTGTAACCCCATGGACTGTAGCCCACCAGGCTCCTCTGTCCGTGGGATTCTCCAGGCAGGGATAGTGGAGTGGGTTGCCATGCCCATCTGCAGGGAATCTTTCCACCCCAGGGATCAAACACAGGTCTCCCCCATTGCAGGTGGATTCTTTACAGTCTGAGCCACAAGGGAAGCAGTGTAAATCAATATAAAATGCTTATTTCTATATGGATTTTGGCGTATTTCAAATCTTTGCTCTTAAAAAGAATTTATAATCTAGATATCAAAGTAAGAAGTAAACAGTAAAAGTAGTATAATTCATAGTTGTTAAGAACAAATGTTAATTACTGGACTTTGAACAAGTCAGATTAGCATATGATTTGGTGATGAGAAAAATCCTGAGTTAGGAAACAGTCATTCAACTGAATGTTGATAAAGGGCTAGACTGCAATGAACAAAGAGTGATGCACATGAAGTGGAAGAACGGCATGAGTATTAGAGCAGGAGTGGAAAAGACCGTGATGTGTTTTGGAGACAGTGGATAGATAGGGCTGGGGATGTTAAGGAGATAAGGCTAAAATGATGAAACTGAGATCCTTAAATGCCTGTTTAAGGACTAGAATTTTTTCTTTCAAGACTGAAAGAGGAAAGTGTAATTTTAACACAGGACAAGTAATTTGCAGGGGTGTACCTAGCCTTTCCTCATAGCTCACCTCATAGAATCCGCCTGCAATGCAGGAGACCCTGGTTCGATTCCTGGGTCAGAAAGATCCCCTGGAGAAGGGATAGGCTATCCACTCCAGTATTCTTGGGCTTCCCTGGTGGCCCAGATGGTAAAGAATTTGCCTGCAATGCAGGAGACCTGGGTTGGGAAGACCCCCTGGAGGAGGGCATGGCAAGCTTGCATGCTGATGTTATTGGCTAAGTCTAGCCTTTACATTGATCTGATTTGTTGTCATATAGCAGGTACTTTGCTCTGACTGGCTGACATCTACCTCAGTTTGTTCTGATTGGCGGACTTCTAACCTGACCCATTTGGCTCACCTCAAGCCTGTACATTGCTCTGACACATTGCTCTGATTGGCTGACTCCTAGCCTGAACCTTGCTCTGATTGCCTGACCTCAGGCCTTTACTTTGTCCTGATTGGTGGAATCCTAGCCCATGCTTTGCTCTGATTGGCTGAGTCCTGGCCTGTACTTTGTTCTGACTACTTCTTAGACCGTCCATATGTATGATTGGCTGAATACTAGCTCATACTTTGCTGTTATTGCCTGAATCCTGGCCAGTACTTTGTTCTGATTGGTTGACTCTTAGGCTGCACCTCTTGTTGACTGGCTGACACCTAGACTGTACATTACTACGATTGGCTGATTGTAGCTTGTACTTTGCCCTGATTGCCTGACTCAAAGACTATAAATTACTCTGATTGGCGAACCTCTAACCTGTACTCTGAGCTGACTGGCTGACTACTAGCCAGTATCTTACTCTGATTGGCTGACAGTAGCCTGTAATTTGCCCTTATCAACTGACTCCTAATTTGTATATTGCTCTGATTGGCTGACTCCTAACCTGTGCATTGCTCAGAGTGGCTAACTCCTATCATGTATATTGCTCTATTAAAGACTCTTAGCATTTCCCTGCACTGATTGGCTGACTTGAAATTGCACACTGCTCTGATTGTCTGACTCTGGATGGTGCATTGTTCTGATTTGCTTACTCCTAGACTGTGCCTTACTATGATTGGCTGACTCGAGCCTGTACATTGCCCTGATTGGCTGCCTCCTATCCCCTTCTTTCTCTGATTGGCTGACTCCTGCCCTGTATTGCTCTGATTATCAGAGTCCTAGTTCTATGGTCTGATTGGATACTACACAGTCTGTTCACTGCTATAATTGGCTGAATCCGAGCCCATAGTGTGCTGAGATTGCCTGACTCCTGGCCTTTACGTTGCTCAAATTGGGTAACTCAAGTGTTCTTTGTTCTGATTGGCTGACTCTTAGCCTACACCTTGTTCTGATTGGTGAAAACTAGCCTACCCTGATTGGCTGAATTCTGGCCAGTACTTTGTTCTGATTGACTGACTCCTAGCCAGGTCTTGGCCCTGACTGGCTGACTCTGAGCCTGATCTTTACCCTGAATGGCCGAATCTGAGCATGTATATTTAACTGTTTGGCTGACCTCAAGCCTGTTATTTGTCCTAATTGGCTGACTCCTAGCCTGTATTTTGCTCTGATTGGCTAACTCCTATCCGGTAGTTTGCTCTGATTGGATGACTTCTGGCCTGTACTTTGCACTGATTGGCTGACTCAAAGCTTACATGCTGATGGTAGTAGCTAAGCCTAGTCTTTACATTGATTTTATTTACTATCTTATTGTATTATGGTCTGACTAGATGACTCCTTGGAGAAGGCAATGGCACCCCACTCCAGTACTCTTGCCTGGAAAATCCCATGGACGGAGGAGCCTGGTAGGCTGCAGTCCATGGGGTCGCTAAGAGTTGGACACGACTGAGCGACTTCACTTTCGCTTTTACTTTCATGCATTGGAGAAGGAAGTGGCAACCTACTCCAGTGTTCTTGCCTGGAGAATCCCAGGGACAGGGGAGCCTGGTGGGCTGCAGTCTATGGGGTCGCACAAAGTAAGACACGACTGAAGTGACTTAGCAGCAGCTGCAGCAGCAGCAGACTGATTGGCTGAACTCTATCATATTCTTTGCTCTGATTGGCTGAGTCCGAGTCTTTACTTTGCGCTGAGCAGCTGAGTCCTAGCCTGTACATTTCTCTGATTGGCTGAACTCTAGCATACATTTTCCCCTGATTGGCTGACTCCTATCTTGTATTTTTCTCTGATTGGCTAACTCCCATCAGGTAGTTTGCTCTGACTGTCTGACTACTGGCCTGTACATTGCTCTGATTGGCTGACTTCTAGCCAATACCTTGTTCTGATTGGCTAAACTCTAGGCTATACTTTGCTCTAACTGGCTGACTCCTAACCTGTTCTTTTCTCTTATTGGCTGAGTCCAAGCATATACTTTGCCCTAATTGGCTGAGACATAGCCTGTACATTTATTTATCTGATTGGCTAAACTCTAACCTGTACTTTGCTGTGATTGGCTGACTCCCAGCCTGTTCCTTGCTCTGATTGGCTGAGTTCAAGCCTTTACTTTGCCCTTAGTGCCTGAGTCCTATCCTGTATTTTACTCTGATTGGCTAACTCCCATCAGGTAGTTTGCTCTGATTGGCTGTCTCCTAGCCAGTTCCTTATACTGATTGGCTGAGTTCAAACCTGTACTTTGCCATGACTGGCTGAGTCCTAACCTGAACATTTCTCTAACTGGCTGAACTCTAGCCAGTCTTTTGCCTGACTGGCTGACTCCTAATCTGTTCTTTGCTCTTATTGGCTGAGTGCGAGCCTGTACTTTGACTTGATTGGCTGAGTTCTAGCCTGTACATTTCTCTGATTGGCTAAACTCTAGCCTGTACTTTGCTTTGATTGGCTGACTCCTAGCCACTACATTGTTCTGATTGACTGGTCTAACCAACACTTTGCTTTGATTGGCTGACTCCTAACCTGTTCTTGGCTCTGATTGGCCTAGCCGGAGTCTGTACTTTGCCATGATTCAGTTCAGTTCAGTTCAGTCGCTCAGTTGTGTCCGACTCTTCGCGACGCCATGAATTGCAGCACACCAGGCCTCCCAGTCCATCACCAACTCCCGGAGTTCACTCAGACTCATGTCCATCGAGTCAGTGATGCCATCCAGCCATCTCATCCTCTGTCGTCCCCTTCTCCTCCTGCCCCCAATCCCTCCCAGCATCAGAGTCTTTTCCAATGAGTCAACTCTTCCCATGAGGTGGCCAAAGTACTGGAGTTTCAGCTTCAGCATCATTCCCTCCAAAGAAATCGCAGGGCTGATCTCCTTCAGAATGGACTGGTTGGATCTCCTTGTAGTCCAGGGGACTCTCAAGAGTCTTCTCCAACACCACAGTTCAAAAGCATCAATTCTTCGGCGCTCAGCCTTCTTCACAGTCCAACTCTCACATCCATACATGACCACAGGAAAAGCCATAGCCTTGACTAGACGAACCTTTGTTGGCAAAGTAATGTCTCTGCTTTTGAATATGCTATCTAGGTTGGTCATAACTTTCCTTCCAAGGAGTAAGCGTCTTTTAATTTCATGGCTGCAGTCACCATCTACAGTGATTTTGGAGCCCAAAAAAAATGAAGTCTGACACTGTTTCCACTGTTTCCCCATCTATTTCCCATGAAGTGATGGGACTGGATGCCATGAGCTTCGTTTTCTGAATGTTGAGCTTTAAGCCAACTTTTTCACTCTCCACTTTCACTTTCATCAAGAGGCTTTTTAGTTCCTCTTCACTTTCTGCCATAAGGGTGGTGTCATCTGCATATCTGAGGTTATTGATATTTCTCCCCACAATCTTGATTCCAGGAGTCCTAACCTGAATATTTCTATGATTGGCTGAACTCTAGCCTTTTTCCCTGATTGGCTGGCTTACTGGCGTGTATATTGCTCTGATTGGCTGGCTCCTAGCCAGTACCTTGTTCTGATTGGCTGACTGTAGGCTCTAGTTTGCCCTTATTACCTGCCTCCTAACTTGTATATTGCTCTGATTGGCTGATCCTTAGCCTGTGCATTGCTCTGATTTTCTGACTCCTATCCTGTACTCTGCGCTGAGTGGCTAAGTCCTATCTGGTCGTTTTCTCTGATTGGCTGAGTCCTGGCCTTGCCTTGCACTGATTGGCTGACTTGAAATTGCTCTCTGCTCTGAATGTCTGACTTGAGCCTCTACATTGGTCTGAGTTACTGACTCCTAGTCCAAAACTTGCTCTGATAGGCTGGCTCGAGCCTGTACTTTGCCCTGATTGGCTGACTCATAGCCCCTACTTTGCTCAATTGGCTAACTCCTTGCCTGTACATTGCTCTGGTTGGCTGGCTCCTAGCCTGCACTTTGCACTTATTGGCTGGCTCAAAGCTTATATGCTGTCCTGATTGGTTAAGTCAGGCTTTATATTGGTCTGGTTTGCTGGCTTATAACCAGTACTTTTCTCTGACTGGCTGAATTCTACCCGGTTGTTTGTTCTGATTGGCTGACTCCTGGCCTGTCCTTTGCTCTGATTGGCTGACCCCTGGCCTTTTTCCTCCATGGTTGGCTGACTCCTTGCCTTTATTTTGTCCTGATTGGCTGATTTTAGCCTTGCATTTTTCTGATTGGCTGATTTCTAGCATGTACTTTGCTCTGATTGGCAAACTCCTATATGTTAATTTCCCCTGATTGGCTGACTCCTGAATTGTATTTGCTCTGATTAGCTAAATCCTAGCATGTATGTTGCTCTGATTGGCATATTCCAAGTCTGTACTTTGCACTGATTGGCTGACTTGAAACTGGTATTCTGCTCCGATTGTCTGACTCCATCCTTTGCTTTGGTCTATTTGCTGACTCCTAGACTGTACCTCGGAGAAGGCAATGACACCCCACTCCAGTACTCTTGCCTGGAAAATCCCATGGATGGAGGAGCCTGGTAGGCTGCAGTCCATGGGGTCGCTAAGATTCGGATACGACTGAGCGTCTTCACTTTCACTTTTCACTTTCATGCATTGGAGAAGGAAATGGCAACCCACTCCAGTGTTCTTGCCTGGAGAATCCCAGACTCGGGGGAGCCTGGTGGGCTGCTCTCTATGGGGTCGCACAGAGTCAGACACGACTAAAGTGACTAAGCAGCAGTGGCAGACTGTACCTACCGTGATTGGCTTCCTTGAGCTGGTACTTTTCGTTGGTTGGCTGACTCCTATACCCTCTACTTACTCTTATTTGCTGACTCCTGGCCTGTAGTTTGCTCTGATTGGCTGTCTCCTAGCATGTATATTGCTCTCATTGGCAGACTCCATATCTCTATCTTCCACTGATTGGCTGACTTGAAGCCGGTATTCTGCTTTGAGTCTCTGACTCTAGGCTGTCCATTTTTCTGATTCGCTGGCTCCTAGACTGTACCTTACTGTGACTAGCTGATTTGAACTTTTACTTTACCCTGATTGGCTGACTCCTATCCCCTACTTGCTCTGATTGACTGACTCCTGGCCTGTAATTGATCTGATTGGCTGACTGATAGCCCATAGTTTGCTCTGACTGGCTGACTCCTAGCACCTCATTGCACTGTTTGCCTGCTTCTTAGCCTGTTCTTTGCTCTGATTGGTTGACTCCTAACCTGTGCTTTAGTTACCAAAATATATGTGGCTTCCTGCTGCTTGCTTCTCAAAAGCCAAAAAACAAGCAAGGTTAGTGGCTAGGAAAGATTGCTCAATTTCAGATGCTGGCAGCCATGGTGGCAAGATGAATGTCTGGCCTAAGGCCAACTCCCCACCACTGGCAACTATTGTGGTAAGAGCTTTCATGGATAGCAGTAGGCTACGAGCAGAAACAGCATATTCAGCTCTGACATTCATCTTCTGATTGCTCATCGGTGATCTGATCAGAGTCATATTGGTTGTTTTAGGTACCCTTAATCTTAAGTTCTAAGGTCCGTTTGTTCCCATGTATTTGAGGTAAGTTCTTGCAATTGTGGCAGCATATGTCATTGGGTACAGCCTGGTCATCATGAAGCTAACTTTTTCACCCTAGTTTTTGGTATCTGTACTCGTCACAGGATGTACCTCAGAATATTATCTGTAGGACTAAAGGTCCTTAACTATGCTTAATGAGTACATTATTATTATTTGGTTTCCTTTACTGTTTTCCTTTGTTTTCACATTTTCTGATGTTTCTGATTAAACTTATTCTTTGACTAAAGTTTTCCACACACAAAAGGCTGACTGAGGACATGGTGGGTGCTGGAAGGCAAGGATCATAGGGTTCTGCTCTGTTTCAAACCTCCCTTTTCTTGATTACTCTGCAATCATGAATAGGGACAGGTACAGAAGGAAAAAAGGAATATTACTTTGTCATAGTACCTGGACAAGCATTTGAAAATTAATAGACATTACAATGAGAATAATAATCAAAATGGATCTTTGTTTTTTCCTTAATGGTTAAAGCAGATGTACAGTGTATGTTTAATAGACCACAAACAGGCTGTGCTTGTTAGCCTAAAATTCAAGATAAATCATGTGTAGGCCAGCATTATTTCCCCATACCTCAGTATGTGAAAATTTCTTCCATCATTTGCCTCTTTTAATTGTAACTCCTTTCAAAGAAAACATTAATCATCAATTATTTATCTGACGTTGGCAGAGTGGCTCTTTTCCCTGCTCTGGGTCCATCCATTTCTCTGGGTGCTTGGCTTTGTTTTTGTTTATATATTTGCCTAGTTGTTCATGTTGGGGGAAAACTAATCAGATTATCATGAACAGGCTCAGAGATATGTTCACAGGGAAATGCTTTCTAGGCCATACATTTTATCATTTGTATCCAGTTGTCATACAGATATTGTACATGTGCTTTAAGTCATAAACTTAAAGCCAGCAGTGCTACATATCACAAGTAGTTATACTCTGTGACCACGTTATTGGACAATATTTCCATCCTGAACACTGGGGTCAAAATATGATTAGAAACAAGACAATTACTTTCCTTTAGAAGTCTGTTACCAAATTCTGATCAATATTCCACTAGAACTTTGCTCTCTTCATAGATAGAAGGAAAAAAAAATTAGATTGAGAATCAGTTTACTATCAATAAAATTCATTTACCTAATTAAATTTAGTGTAATCTTAATCCTGCCAAGGTACAAAATTCGTTTTTCAAAGTTCCTTTTTCAGAAACCTTTTTTTTTTATCATCTCCTAAATCACCACAAATTTGTCCTGCATTTCCCTATACAGAAACAAAGACCTGTAGGACAGAAGTGTTATCATCATTCTTTCTCAACAAAAATATTTCCATTCTTTATACCTTCTCTTTGCTGACAACACATATCCTACTTGCTTTACACACTGCAATGGTTTCCTTATCACTTTTCACATCACAAGTTTTAACCCTGGAAAGCATAACAAATCCAAGATACAAGTGACTAAAATGTTATAGCAACATTTTCGGATTGGCAAATAAAAATATATTCCATAAACTTTAAAAACATTTATTTTATCACACCATAATTTTTCTTTAATAATACAACATGCATGTTTAAAAACCCAAACATCTTTAGTTTCCTTCTTATTCTTACAAGAAGACAAAAGTAGATATATTTAGATTTGTTTTATTTATAAGTGCTTATATTTTTTAAGGCCAATTCAATAGAACTCCTTTAAAAGTTAACTGCAACAATATTATCCAAAGTCAAAAGCCCATATTGAGACACGCAGACCTCCAGACAAATGGATATCTCATGGTTTCATTGTTTTACATTTCATCAATTAGACATTGCAGTTAAATGTATCCATTTATGAATAACAGAATAGTCAATTTTACATATGCTATTTTAAGCCTTCTCTTTTTCCCCTTTGACTTGAAGTTTTACTTATTAATACAAAGATGAAGGCTCAGGCAAAGTAGACATGTTTGTAATTCAAGGACATGATGAGAGTCAACTTCCAACTTTCTTCTACACATATTTTTGTTTTAGCGTGGTCTGAAAAAATTGTTTTATCAAGCTGCTGCTACTGCTAAGTCACTTCAGTCGTGTCTGACTCTGTGCGACCCCATAGATGGCAGCCCACCAGGCTCCCCCGTGCCTGGGATTCTCCAGGCAAGAACACTGGAGTGGGTTGCCATTATCAAGCTAGCCTTCTCTAACTGCACATACAAAGAGAAACGGTTTTTAGAATTGCAAGAGTTTCATCTTAACCAATTTTCTTAGGAATCTAAAGAATACTTTGCTATATATTGTCCAAAAAAAAGTTTCTTTTTTGTTAGTCATGATTCCATGGCTAAAATTTTTCTTAATGAATTGAACCTGAATTTCCCATTTTGCATAAGGCAACAAAATGCCACTGACACAAATGGAATACACACACACGCACCAAACAACAGGTCAGTCACAAACCCTCTCCGAGGGAGACTGGTACAGATTCCCAGACAAACACCTCCCCAACATGAAGCATTCCCAGTGGTAGCCGACGTCAGAACCAATTGGCAAAATGTCCAAATGACACTCACCAACGTGAGTGTCATGGTGGTCACCAACGGTCCTCAATGGTAGATAGATGTCAGAACCAATTATCAATGCACCAATAGCACTGTTCACAAACAATCCTCAACATCAGACACACATCAGAACCAATTTGCAAAATGCTGGAATAGCACCTCAAGCCCCAAACAGTTCTCAACATCAGAACCAATTGGCACGAATGTCTAAACAGCACTGCTGCTGCTGCTGCTGCTGCTAAGCTGCTTCAGTCATGTCCGACTCTGTGCGACCCCAGAGACGGCAGCCCACCAGGCTCCCCCGTCCTCACAAATGAGAAGATCGCCCATGTGCACACTGGTGGACTAACCAAGATTTGGAGCTCGTCAGCTCATCTCAAGTCTAAGTTTCCATTCCACCAAGGAAAAGAATAAGTTGGCAGCCAGTGCCAAGCAAGGGAGAAACAGAGAGGATTCTCAAAACAGATGGTTTTGGCAGCTGTTAGGAACGTCCCTGAAATCCCCTACTCTGGGCTAGCTAGCCACAAGCAGCAGGCTCATACGTTGTCATGGCCACAGGTCTCCCCTGGAAAACCCAGGAGAACCAGGTGCCATGAAAGCTCAAGAGCCAGCAGTAGGCAGCCCCAAGATGGGCACCAAAATCTGTTACCAAAAGGTGTGTGGGGTCCGGCTGCTCTCCTCTCAAAAGCCAGTAAACTGGCCAGGTTGTTGTAAAGAAAAGTTTACTTTATTTCAGAGGTCTGCAACTGAGTGGTAGGAGGGCGGATGTCTGTCCAAAGATGGACCACCCCCACCACTGGCAACCACTGAAGCAAGAACTTTTTTAGATAGAAGGAGGGGACTATATGCAGAAAAGGCACAGTCAACGTTGAATCATCTTGGTTGTCTTAAGTGCAGTTAATCTTCAGTTCCAGGGTCCATTTGTTCCCATTTCTTTGAAGCCAGTTCTCAGAATAGTGGCGGCTTATGTCATGAGAACAGTCTGGTCATCATGAAGTTAACTTCTTCACCCTAGTGTGTTAGTATCTATATGACAGCTTACAGGATGTGGCTCAGAATATTGTCTATAGCCCTCGAGAAAGATTTAAAGGTCCTTGACTATGCTTAATCAATACATTATTGTTATCCGGTCTCCTTTGACTGCTTTCCTTGGTTTTCACATGTTCTCATTTTTCTGATTAAGCTTATTCTTTGTCTAAAGTTTTCCACAGACCAAGGGCAGGCAGAGGACATGGTGTGTGGAGGTAAGGACCTCAGAGTTCCTCTCCATATCACTTTGCTCTGATTGACTGACTCTGATTGCCTGTACTATGCCCTGATGGTCTGACTCCTAGCCTATAAATTTCTCTAGTTGGCAGACCTCTAGTCTGTACATTGCTCTTATTGGCTGTCTCATAGCCTGTACCTAACGCAGATTGGCTAATTCTAGTCTGTACTTTGCCCTGATTGGCTGACTGCTAGCCTGCACATAGCTCTTTTTGACTGATGCCTAGCCTGTACTTTGCTCTCATTGGTTAACTGCTAGCCTGTATTTTGCTCTGATTGGCTGACTTCATACTTGTACTTTGCTCTAATTGGCTGACTGCTAGCCTGTGCTTGCTCTCACTGGCTGACTCTTTGCTTGTAATTTCCCCCGACTGAAAGTGAAAATATTAGTCACTCAGTCCTGTCCGACTCTTTGCCACCCCAGGGACTGTAGCCTGCCAGGCTCCTCCATCCATGGGATTATCCAGGCAAGAATACTGGAGTTGGTTTCCATTTCCATCTCCAGGGGACCTTCCTGACCCAGGAATCAAACCCAGGTCTCCCGCATTGCAGGCAGATGCTTTACCATCTGAGCCACCAGGAGGGATTAATTATAGAATCCCTGTCACAGATTTACTGTGGAAATTAAATGAGATCATATAGTTAGAACATTTAATGGTTGCTAGCACTAGAAAGAAATGGCACCCCACTCCAGTGTTCTTGCCTGGAGAATCCCAGGGATGGAGGAGCCTGGTAGGCTGCAATCCATGGGGTTGCTAGGAGTCAGACACGACTGAGCGACTTCACTTTCACTTTCCACTTTCATGCATTGGAGAAGGAAATGGCAACCGACTCCAGTGTTCTTGCCTGGAGAATCCCAGAGACAGGGGAGCCTGGTGGGCTGCCATCTCTGAGGTCGCACAGAGTCGGACATGACTGAATTGACTTAGCAGCAGCAGCAGCAGCAGATGACCGATTGGCTGAACTCTATCCTATTCTTTGCTCTGATTGGCTGAGTCCGAGTCTTCACTTTGCACTGAGCCGCTGAGTCCTAGCCTGTACATTTCTCTGATTGGCTGAACTCTAGCATACGTTTTTCCCTGATTGGCTGACTCCTATCTTGTATTTTTCTCTGATTGGCTAACTCCCATCAGGTAGTTTGATTGTCTGACTACTGGCCTGTACCTTGCTCTGATTGGCTGACTTCTAACCAATACCTTGTTCTGATTGGCTAAACTCTAGGCTATACTTTGCTCTGACTGGCTGACTCCTAACCTGCTCTTTTCTCTTATTGGCTGAGTCCAAGCCTGTACTTTGCCCTAATTGGCTGAGTCATAGCCTGTACATTTATTTCTCTGATTGGCTAAACTCTAACTTGTACTTTGCTGTGATTGGCTGACTCCTAGCCTGCTCCTTGCTCTGATTGGCTGAGTTCAAGCCTTTGCTTTGCCCTTAGTGGCTGAGTCCTATTCTGTATTTTTCTCTGATTGGCTAACTCCCATCAGGTAGTTTGCTCTGATTGGCTGTCTCCTAGCCACTTCCTTATACTGAATGGCTGAACTCTAGCCTATACATTTCTCTGACTGGCTGACTCCTAACTTGTCCTTAGCTCTGATTGGCTGAGTTCAAACCTGTACTTTGCCATGACTGGCTGAGTCCTAACCTGAACATTTCTCTAATTGGCTGAACTCTAGCCAGTCTTTTGTTCTGACTGCTGCTGCTGCTAAGTCTCTTCAGTTGTGTCCGACTCTGTTTGACCCTAGAGACGGCAGCCCACCAGGCTCTGTTATCCCTGGGATTCTCCAGGCAAGAACATGAGTGGGTTGCCATTTCCTTCTCCAGTGCATCAAAGTGAAAAGTGAAAGTGAAGTCGCTCAGACCTGTCCGACTCTTAGCGACCCCATGGACTGCAGCCTACCAGGCTCCATCCCTGGGATTTTCCAGGCAAGAGTACTGGAGTGGGGTGCCATTGCCTTCTCCGTTTGCTCTGACAGGCTCGGACTCAGCCAATTAGAGTAAAGAACAGGTTAGGAGTCAGCCATCAGAGCAAACTGCCAGTCAGAGCCAGTCAGTTTGCTCTGACTGGCTGACTCCTAACCTGTTCTTTACTCTTATTGGCTGAGTCCGAGCCTGTACTTTGCCCTGATTGGCTGAGTCCTAGCCTGTACATTTCTGATTGGCTAAACTCAAGCCTGTACTTTGTTCTGATTGGCTGACTCCTAGCCACTACATTGTTCTGAATGGCTGACGTCTAGCCAACACTTTGCATTGATTGGCTGAATCCTAACCGGTCCTTGGCTCTGAGTGGCCTAGCCGGAGCCTGTACTTTGCCATGACTGGCTGAGTCCTAACCTGAACTCTAGCCTGTCTTTTGCCCTGACTCGCTGACTCCTAAACTGTTCTTTACTCTTATTGGCTGAGTCCGAGCCTGTACTTTGTCCTGATTGGCTGAGTACTAGCCTGTACATTTCTCTGATTGGCTAAACTCTAGCCTGTGCTTTGCTTTGATTGGCTAACTCCTAACCTGTGCTTGGGTCTGATTGGCCTAGCCGGAGTCTATACTTTGCCATGATTGGCTGAGTCTTAACCTGACTATTTCTCTGACTGGCTGAACTCTAGCCTGTCTTTTTCCCTGATTGGCTGGCTACTGGCATGTACATTGCTCTGATTGGCTAGCTCCTAGCCAGTACCTTGTTCTGATTGGCCGACTGTAGGCTCTAGTTTGCCCTTATTCAGATCAGATCAGTCACTCAGTCGTGT